>NC_058082.1:356897147-357197610 GCF_014858855.1 Bufo gargarizans | reverse complement strand
GTGATAATGGGCGAAATCTCGTTGCAGCTCTGGGACTAGCCAGTTTGACGCACATCCCTTGCTTGGCGCATGTGCTGAATTTGGTGGTGCAGAAGTTCATTCACAACTACCCCGACATGTCAGAGCTGCTGCATAAAGTGCGGGCCGTCTGTTCGCGCTTCCGGCGTTCACATCCTGCTGCTGCTCGCCTGTCTGCGCTACAGTGTAACTTCGGCCTTCCCGCTCACCGCCTCATATGCGACGTGCCCACCAGGTGGAACTCCACCTTGCACATGCTGGACAGACTGTGCGAGCAGCAGCAGGCCATAGTGGAGTTTCAGCTGCAGCACGCACGGGTCAGTCGCACTACAGAACAGCACCACTTCACCACCAATGACTGGGCCTCCATGCGAGACCTCTGTGCCCTGTTGCGCTGTTTCGAGTACTCCACCAACATGGCCAGTGGCGATGACGCCGTTATCAGCGTTACAATACCACTTCTATGTCTCCTTGAGAAAACACTTAGGGCGATGATGGAAGAGGAGGTGGCCCAGGAGGAGGAGGAGGAGGAGGAGGAGGAAGAGGGGTCATTTTTAGCACTTTCAGGCCAGTCTCTTCGAAGTGACTCAGAGGGAGGTTTTTGGCAACAGCAGAGGCCAGGTACAAATGTGGCCAGACAGGGCCCACTACTGGAGGACGAGGAGGACGAGGACGAGGATGAGGAGGAGGTGGAGGAGGATGAGGATGAAGCATGGTCACAGAGGGGTGGCACCCAACGCAGCTCGGGTCCATCACTGGTGCGTGGCTGGGGGGAAAGGCAGGACAATGACGATACGCCTCCCACAGAGGACAGCTTGTCCTTACCCCTGGGCAGCCTGGCACACATGAGCGACTACATGCTGCAGTGCCTGCACAACGACAGCAGAGTTGCCCACATTTTAACGTGTGCGGACTAATGGGTTGCCACCCTGCTGGATCCACGCTACAAAGACAATGTGCCCACCTTACTTCCTGCACTGGAGCGTGATAGGAAGATGCGCGAGTACAAGCTCACGTTGGTAGACGCGCTACTTAGAGCATTCCCAAATGTCACAGGGGAACAAGTGGAAGCCCAAGGCCAAGGCAGAGGAGGAGCAAGAGGTCGCCAAGGCAGCTGTGTCACGGCCAGCTCCTCTGAGGGCAGGGTTAGCATGGCAGAGATGTGGAAAACTTTTGTCAACACGCCACAGCTAACTGCACCACCACCTGATACGCAACGTGTTAGCAGGAGGCAACATTTCACTAACATGGTGGAACAGTACGTGTGCACACCCCTCCACGTACTGACTGATGGTTCGGCCCCATTCAACTTCTGGGTCTCTAAATTGTCCACGTGGCCAGAGCTAGCCTTTTATGCCTTGGAGGTGCTGGCCTGCCCGGCGGCCAGCGTTTTGTCTGAACGTGTATTCAGCACGGCAGGGGGCGTCATTACAGACAAACGCAGCCGCCTGTCTACAGCCAATGTGGACAAGCTGACGTTCATAAAAATGAACCAGGCATGGATCCCACAGGACCTGTCCGTCCCTTGTCCAGATTAGACATTAACTACCTCCCCTTAACCATATATTATTGTACTCCAGGGCACTTCCTCATTCAATCCTATTTTTATTTTCATTTTACCATTATATTGCGAGGCTACCCAAAGTTGAATGAACCTCTCCTCTGTCTGGGTGCCGGGGCCTAAATATATGCCAATGGACTGTTCCAATGTTGGGTGACATGAAGCCTGATTCTCTGCTATGACATGCAGACTAATTCTCTGCTGACATGAAGCCAGATCCTCTGTTACGGGACCTCTCTCCTCTGCCTGTGTGCTGGGCCTAAATATATGCCAATGGACTGTTGCAGTGGTGGCTGACATGAAGCCTCATTCTCTGCTATGACATGCAGACTAATTCTCTGCTGACATGAAGCCAGATTGTCTGTTACGGGACCTCTCTCCTCTGCCTGGGTGCTGGGCCTAAATTTATGAAAATGGACTGTTGCAGTGGTGGGTGACGTGAAGCCTGATTCTCTGCTATGATATGAAGACTGATTCTCTGCTGACATGAAGCCAGATCCTCTGTTACGGGACCTCTCTCCTCTGCCTGGGTGCTGGGCCTAAATATCTGACAATGGACTGTTGCATTGGTGGCTGACGTGAAGCCTCATTCTCTGCTATGACATGCAGACTAATTCTCTGCTGACATGAAGCCAGATCCTCTGTTACGGGACCTCTCTCCTCTGCCTGTGTGCTGGGCCTAAATATATGCCAATGGACTGTTGCAGTGGTGGCTGACGTGAAGCCTCATTCTCTGCTATGACATGCAGACTAATTCTCTGCTGACATGAAGCCAGATTGTCTGTTACGGGACCTCTCTCCTCTGCCTGGGTGCTGGGCATAAATTTATGAAAATGGACTGTTGCAGTGGTGGGTGACGTGAAGCCTGATTCTCTGCTATGACATGAAGACTGATTCTCTGCTGACATGAAGCCAGATTGTCTGTTACGGGACCTCTCTCCTCTGCCTGGGTGCTGGGCCTAAATTTATGAAAATGGACTCTTACAGTGGTGGGTGACGTGAAGCCTGATTCTCTGCTATGACATGAAGACTGATTCTCTGCTGACATGAAGCCAGATCCTCTGTTACGGGACCTCTCTCCTCTGCCTGTGTGCTGGGCCTAAATATATGCCAATGGACTGTTGCATTGGTGGCTGATGTGAAGCCTCATTCTCTGCTATGACATGCAGACTAATTCTCTGCTGACATGAAGCCAGATTGTCTTTTATGGGACCTCTCTCCTCTGCCTGGGTGCTGGGCCTAAATTTATGAAAATGGACTGTTGCAGTGGTGGGTGACGTGAAGCTTGATTCTCTGCTATGACATGAAGACTGATTCTCTGCTGACATGAAGCCAGATTGTCTGTTACGGGACCTCTCTCCTCTGCCTGGGTGCCGGGGCCTAAATATCTGAGAATGGACTGTTCCAGTGGTGGGTGACGGGAAGCCAGATTCTCTGCTATGGGACCTCTCTCCAATTGATTTTGGTTAATTTTTATTTATTTAATTTTTATTTTAATTCATTTCCCTATCCACATTTGTTTGCAGGGATTTACCTACATGTTGCTGCCTTTTGCAGCCCTCTAGCCCTTTCCTGGGCTGTTTTACAGCCGTTTTAGTGCCGAAAAGTTCGGGTCCCCATTGACTTCAATGGGGTTCGGGTTCGGGACGAAGTTCGGATCGGGTTCGGATCCCGAACCCGAACATTTTCGTGAAGTTCGGCCGAACTTCTCGAACCCGAACATCCAGGTGTTCGCTCAACTCTAGTCAATGGGGGACGGATCCGCTTGAAGATTGAGCCATATGGTGACCTCTTCAAGCGGATCCGTTCCAATTGACTTACATTGTAAGTCTGAACGGATCCGCTCGCCTCCGCACGGCCAGGCGGACAGCTGAATGCTGCAAGCAGCGTTCAGCTGTCCGCCTGTCCGTGCGGAGGCGAGCGGAGCGGAGGCTGAGCGCCGCCAGACTGATGCAGTCTGAGCGGATCCACTCCATTCAGACTGCATCAGGGCTGGACGGAGGCGTTCGGGTCCGCTCGTGAGCTCCGTTTGAACGCTAGTGTGAAACTAGCCTCAATGAGTATTTGCTGGAAGCTGGTTTATCAAACCCCTTTATCAATATTTGGTGGAAGCTGGTGTATCGCAGGCCTCAATCAATATTTTGTGAAAGCCGGTATACCAATCCCCTCTATAAGTATCTTGTGGAAACAGGTATATAGAACCCCTTATTGAGTATTTGCTGGAAACTGGTATATCAAATCCCTTAATCAATATTTGGTGGAAGCTGGTATATCTAACCCCTCTATCAGTATTTTGCTGAAACAGGTATATAGAACCCTTTATTGAGTATTTGCTGGAAGCTGGTATATCAAAACCCTTAATCAATATTTGGTGGAAGCCGGTGTATCGCAGGCCTCAATCAATATTTTGTGGAAGCTAATGTATCACACCCTTTGTGACGGACTGACTGGGGCTGCTGGAGAAGCCTGAGGGCCAGCCTCCTTCCTACAGACTATGGACTGAGAACTATGGAGACCCCCTAAGACCTTTTGGGGTTACAAGGAACTATGAACCCTGATTTATGTGTGTAATTTATATGCCAAATATTTCCTATTGCCCATTAAAAAGGCATGGTGTGGATTGAGCAACACAAAAAGGGTTAACACTGCACTGAGACTCCCACTGATTGTGTTAGTGATGGGATTAAGATAGTTGATTATAATAGCAGCCGACTCCTATGATACACTCAGGAAATAATCCCATCACATTTGTCTTCTCTTCTCATTCATTCATTATGGAGCGGGTGAAGATATCTGTTTGCATGTTCATTGTTGATTGCATCAAAGACAATGCCAGTGTGTTTGTTAATTGCGTCACAGACAATGCCATTGGGTTTGTTCAATAGGGTTAGTTTTGTGTTTGCACAGGATTGGCTGTACAGGATTGGCTGCTATGTCATGTTCTCAGTATGTCATGTGTATATAAGTCAATGCTGTGTGTTCAATAAAGAGTTCCTGTTTTACCCTTCATCATGTTGAGGCTGGTGTTTGGGTAACTGATCGACACTGGGGATTGCTATACGCTGAAGATTTGCTTTACTCCCCTGGCTATACTATTAGCTCTTGTAAGAGCTGTTCCTGTTCCTGGTTCCTGTGGTGGTTTTGGTGTAGAGCGGAGTGCTTTGAGTCCTCGGGAAGCACTAGGAGCATCCATCAACGGAGGTACCCGGTCGAGGTGCCAGGAGATCCGTTACACCCCTCAATCAATATTTTGTGGAAGCTGGTGTATCACACCACTCAGTCAGTATTTTGTGGAAGCTGGGATCTCGCACCCCTTAATCCATTTTTTTTTTTGGGGGGGGGCAACAGGTATATCACACCAAACACTATTTTGAGAGCACACATATTCAAAATATCAAATTTTATTATATACCATGATTTACACTATCGACACAATAAAACTATAGACACAAAAAAATATATAAGGGACAGATTATAAAGGAGAGAATATGGAAACAATGTGTGTCCCCCGATTACACTGAACTGGTAAGGACACAAAGGCAATAACATCAAATTATAACCATCGTGGTTAAGTAACAAACACTGCCTGAATCCTACACCTACCCAGTATCCATAAATAACACTCCGTCTCAAAGGACACAATGCCTGACTGTGTAGTAGAGACAAGTTCCTGCACCCCCGACAGGGAATGCTAACAAGTCCCCAATACAATATTGCTCTTGAACAGCCTAATAACATACACATACATGGACACAACTGTGGGGATACCAACCAGTGATCAGGAGACATACCACCCCGACGTACGATTTCATGGTTCATGACCTATCATGGGTACTATATTAAGAGGAGGTGGTAGATCTTGAGACACGCCTCCAAGAGGAAGCAACAGCGAAACGTACGTCGGGGTGGTGTGTCTCCTGATCGCTGGTTGGTATCCTCACAGTTGTGTCCATGTATGTGTATGTTATTAGGCTGCTCAAGAGCAATATAGTATTGGGGACTTGTTGCTAGCATTCCCGGTCAGGGGTGCAGGCACTTTACTACACAGTCAGGCATTGTGCCCTCAGAGATGGAGTGTTATTTATGGATGCTGGGTGGGTGTAGGATTCGGGCAGTGTTTGTTATTTAACCATGATGGTTATAATTTGATGTTATTGCCTTTGTGTCCTTACCAGTTCAGTGTAATCGGGGGACACACATTGTTTCCATATTCTCTCTTGCATAATCTGTCCCTTATGAGTTTTATTGTGTCTATAGTGTAAATCATGGTATATAATAAAATTTGATATTTTAATTATGTGTGGTCTCAAATTGGTGTTTGTTGTTTCATTATCACACATCATTGGCTGAGAGTTGTTTAATGTTGGAGTTGCAGGTATATCACACTAGTAGCAATTAGTTATTGCAATACCGTTAATGCTCTATCTAGCAGTATCTCAGCAGAACCCCACACAACTGCTGCACAATACAAATGCACTATAATATTCTTTCTATGTTAGAAGATATATTATAGGTATCTCACACCCCTCAATCATTTTTTTGGGGGAGCAACAGGTATATCACACCAGTTGCAATTAGTTATTCCAATAGCATTTGTCCCTCTATCTAGCTGCGGTATCTCAGCAGAACCTCACACAACTGCTGCACAATACAAATGCACTATAATCTACTTTCTATGTTATAAAGTATATTATAAGTATATCACACCCCTCAGTATGTCACACCTATCGATAGCACACTTATACCAGTCCTTAAATTGACTTTTGTGGCCCTATTAGCTAGCATTTGGTGTCCTTAACAAACAGCTGATGGTGTGTTGGGTCCTAAAGTCTGGACCGTGCAATGTCAATAATCCACAACTCTAATCAGCGAGGGTCAAGGGGGATGTTTTAGGGTGTCGGCACCTCAGGGACTTGAACGAAAACTTTGCTGTTTAAAACCGGACGCGTTTCAAGGATCAAACCCTTTCCATGTGCCACTGGGTCATGTGGGACGCCGCGTACCAGACCTAGAGACCACACGGGACGCTGATGTGAGTCCGGGCGGCGGAGCAAGGACTTCTCTCCACCTCCGCTCAGCCCAAGAAGAGGGGTAACGTACTCTGCCCCATGGGGCTATACTCATCGATATACCATTACAACGTTATGCATGGTAATGCGGTCCAGCTCATAGACTTACATCACTCTATATCCCCATAGGGCATTACACTTGGACTCGGATTGCCCACCTGGGATCAAGTCCATACTTTGCATTTGCAGTCATCACAGTGCTTGTTTGTGCTGTTCAGGCTTTTATGCCCAATAGGGCACATTTGTATTATTTTATGGATGTATAGTTTTATGCCAGTTTTTATATTAGATATGCATTAAATGTGGTTATTGTCACCTTATATTGGTGGTCCCAGATAATGGAGTGCCCTCCTATTGTTTATATTTTGCACTTCCCTCTCTGGATTCGGGTGGATCCGTGGAGTGAGGACCTTGTCTTTTGGGAGTGTTTGGGGTGAGCCGCTGTTCTTTTATATATCTTAGGATGTCATAGAGAACCTGTATGAATCCATGTCCAACCAAATCTCGTATTGCATCCAGGCTAGAGGAGGGCCAACAGGGCACTAGTGCCTCCTTTCAGTTCTAAAGTTTTACCCAATAAATGTATCCTTCGGCACTAAAATTGTTGCTTACATATATCATCATTGCATTCACAAAAGTTTCATTTGATTCCAACAACTCTTTGGTGTTTTATTTTTTGTCAATGAGTTTATATTAGCAGCTTCACCCTTACATCTGAACAACTGAGACATCAACAGGGACAAGGACTATTCTGAAGGATAACCTGTATATACATATATCTTACCAATTGCTTTTCTTTGCTGAAAGACTCAAGCCTGTTAGGAGCAAGTCCATAGTTCTCTTTCAGTGATAACATTTATTTTGAGCAGATATCAAGCCAGGAGGAAATAACAGTCCATGGGGCAAGGCTCCTGTTTAGACAAGCCATCATTGCAAGTGATGAAGAGTACTATTCTAGAGCCACATTATACATAGCTGTTCTGGCTTTGACTCCCACTGATTGCCTGATAGAAATGTAACTGCTGAAATAGCCAAGAACAGAAGCGTTATAAAAAAGCCAGTGAGACCAGGTCACACTATATAGAACAACAAAACTTATTTCTTATTTTTCTGGGAGGCTCTCCAGCATAATATCAAGTTCATTAACCCTTAGGATACCAGAGTTTTTTTTTTCATTTTTCATTTTTCATTTTTCTTCCCTATTTTCCTTGAGCCATAACTTTTTTATATTTCCCGTCACATAGCTGTATGAGGGCTTATTTTTTGTGGGACAGGTTGTACTTTCTAATGCCACCTTTAATTATGCCATAAAATGTAGTGGGAAGCGGTAAATTCCAAATGGGCTGGAATTGGAAAATAAATAAATAAATTTCTCCACCGTTTAACAGGTTGTATGGCAACAATGACCCATGTCCTTCATTCTCTGGGTCAGTACGATTACAACAATACCCCACATACAGGTTCTTTATGTCTAAATAGTGTAAAAATAAATTTAAACTTTAGTAAATGTTTAATTTTATTTCACCATCTTCTTACCCCCAAAACTTTTTTATACTTATGTCTACTGAGCTGTTTAGGGGCTCATTTTTTGCAGAACAATCTGCAGTTTTTATTGATACCATTTTGGAGTGTGCGTGACTTTTTAATCACATTTTATTAGATTTTTTGGGTAGGAGAAGCAATAAAAAAATGGCAAATCCTCCATTTTGACCCTTTTTCCATTACGTCATTCGCCATACTGGAATATTTTTTCTATTTTTATATTATGGGTGTTTTCGGTCATGGTGATACCCATGATGTTTATATTTATTATTTAGGTATTTATTTTTTAATTATACTGAAAGGAGGGTGATTTAAATTTGTATATTTTTTTATATACAAACCGGATTCCAAAAAAGTTGGGACACTAAACAAATTGTGAATAAAAACTGAATGCAATGATGTGGAGATGGCAAATGTCAATATTTTATTTGTAATAGAACGTAGATGACAGATCAAACGTTTAATCCGAGTAAATGTATCATTTTAAAGGAAAAATACGTTGATTCAAATTTTCACGGTGTCAACAAATCCCCAAAAAGTTGGGACAAGTAGCAATAAGAGGCTGGAAAAGTAAATTTGAGCATAACGAAGAGCTGGAAGACCAATTAACACTAATTAGGTCAATTGGCAACGTGATTGGATATAAAAAGAGCTTCTCAGAGTGGCAGTGTCTCTCAGAAGCTAAGATGGGTAGAGGATCACCATTTTCCACAATTTTGCGCAGAAAGATAGTGGAGCAATATCAGAAAGGTGTTACCCAGCGAAAAATTGCAAAGACTTTGCATCTATCATCATCAACTGTGCATAACATCATCCGAAGATTCAGAGAATCTGGGACAATCTCTGTGCGTAAGGGTCAAGGCCGTAAAACCATACTGGATGCCCGTGATCTCCGGGCCCTTAAACGACACTGCACCACAAACAGGAATGCTACTGTAAAGGAAATCACAGAATGGGCTCAGAAATACTTCCAGAAACCATTGTCAGTGAACACAATCCACCGTGCCATCCGCCGTTGCCAGCTGAAACTCTACAGTGCAAAGAAGAAGCCATTTCTAAGCAAGATCCACAAGCTCAGGCGTTTTCACTGGGCCAGGGATTATTTATAATGGAGTGTGGCAAAATGGAAGACTGTTCTGTGGTCAGACGAGTCACGATTCAAAGTTCTTTTTGGAAATCTGGGACGCCATGTCACCTGGACCAAAGAGGACAAGGACAACCCAAGTTGTTATAAACGCTCAGTTCAGAAGCCTGCATCTCTGATGGTATGGGGTTGCATGAGTGCGTGTGGCATGGGCAGCTTGCATGTCTGGAAAGGCACCATCAATGCAGAAAAATATATTCAGGTTCTAGAACAACATATGCTCCCATCCAGACGTAATCTCTTTCAGGGAAGACCCTGCATTTTTCAACAAGATAATGCCAGACCACATTCTGCATCAATCACAACATCATGGCTGCGTAGGAGAAGGATCCAAGTACTGAAATGGCCAGTCTGCAGTCCAGATCTTTCACCTATAGAGAACATTTGGAGCATCATAAAGAGGAAGGTGCAACAAAGAAGGCCCAAGACGATTGAACAGTTAGAGGCCTGTATTAGACAAGAATGGGAGAGCATTCCTATTTCTAAACTTGAGAAACTGGTCTCCTTGATCCCCAGACGTCTGTTGAGTGTTGTAAGAAGAAGGGGAGATGCTACACAGTGGTGAAAATGGCCTTGTCCCAACTTTTTAGGGATTTGTTGACACCATGAAATTCTGATTCAACATATTTTTCCCTTAAAATGGTACATTTTCTCAGTTTAAACTTTTGTTCCGTGATTTATGTTCTATTCTGAATAAAATATTAGAAGTTGGCACCTCCACATCATTGCATTCAGTTTGTATAGTGTCCCAACTTTTTTGGAATCCGGTTTGTATTTTTTTAATTTTTTCTAATGATTTTGTGGCTCATTAATGAGCCTATTGTAAGATCCTCACCTGCTTTGCACTCCAGGGGAACCAAGAGGGGTCCTCGTGGAGTTGCGGGACAGGTTATGTGTGTCTCTGATGCACCAGCGCTGACCCCTTTGCGAGCCAGTGCGGAGATGCGTTCGCGTGGACATCGGAGGGGAGGACCGTCGGAGTCCCGGGGACAGAGTGGCCAGGCGAGTGACAAGACGCCGCAGCCAGGGTTGTCTCCGGTGTCTCCTGCGACTTCCGTTTCCGCATCTGGGTCCACGCGCTCGCATACTCGCGCTGAGTCAATCATGCGTCCGTGCGTACGCACGAGGGCAGGTTCGCAAAGGGATACACGGTCGCGAGTACGCGCTTCTTATGCACTTCGTCGACCAGTGGCGCATATTATACTGACTCACAAGAGCAAAGTGGATTAGGGAGCCAGCCATGGGTTAATCAACTTGTGATTGCCTTAGGCCTTGTACTCAGGTGCAGGGCAATTTGTTCACCTATGGTAGTGGACACTTGGCACCCTGGGATTGGTCAGCAGGCATTTAAAAGGAGGTCTCTCAGGGTGATCAGTGCCCACTGTTATTTTCCCTCAACCAGGTATAGGTCACAACTCCTAGTGACTGAAGACTGCCAGGAACAGATCTGGAGTGACTCGACTGCCAAGTGCACAGCATCATTCAGCACTGGTTGGGACTATTCCTGGAATCTCCTTGCCTGGTTTTTTGTTATTATTCCTTGTTACCAGCAAGTGTCCTGGACGTTTATGTTTCTGGTGAATAAACACCTTTTTGCTTTCATCACTGGTCTGTTTGTTGGTGCCTTGCATTACAGAACAGTGGGCCCAACTAACAGTTGCCATGGACAAGATCCAGCATCAGCTGAATGAATTAACGGGAGCCGTTAACCTGCTGTTCCAACGACGCCCAAATATACCAGCAGCCGCTGCAGCGCAAATCCAAGAGCAACTGACAACTGTGATGGAGGAGGTTCAGCAGCTTATCCAGGGAACCTCAGCACTACCCGTCACTATCGCAAGGCATCAAACAGAACCTAAGATCCCTCTGCCTGACCCCTTCACAGGAGAGCGACAGGAGTTCTTAAACTTCAGGGACTCCTGTCTCCTTTATTTCCAGTTACGACCGATGGCTTCTTGCACTCTCAGGCAGAGAATTGGGATTGTAATGTCACTGCTACGTGGAGACCCCCAACGTTGGGCATTTAACTTGCCTCAAGACCATACAGCTTTTTCGTCAGTGGATGCCTTCTTCGAGGCTATGGCTGTGATTTACGATGACCCGGATCGTACTCGCACCGCAGAGACCAATCTTGAGCATATTCAACAAGGCCACCGCCCAGCTGAAGAATACGCTGCAGAATTCAGGCGATGGGCAGCTTTCACCACCTGGGGCGACGCAGCCCTACGCCATCGCTTCCGTTTGGGACTTTCGGATGCGGTCCGGGATCTTCTTTTGGCCTTGCCTACCCCCTTCTCGTTGGAAATGGCTATCTCTCAGGCAATCGATGCCGACAGGCGAATCCGTGAGAGGCGAGTGGAACGGTCGTCTCGGTTTTCATCCTCTCGACCACATCCAGGGCCTCTAAAATCGGCCGAAGAGCCAATGGAGGTTGGATCCTCCCATCTCACACAGGCAGAACGAGCTCGTCGCCAACAGAAAGGCCTGTGCCTATTTTGCGGGAAGTCTGGACACCTCGTTAAAACCTGTCCCCTCCTGCCGGCGGGAAACGAATGAACCTAGGGGGCATAGAGGAGAACCCCCTAGGTGCTATTATCCCTCCTCCAAGCCGGGTGATGGTATCCATATCCTTATGGTGGCAAGACAAGGTCCATGAGTTGTCAGCACTAATCGATTCTGGGGCCGCTGGGAATTTTGTGGACTCAACCTTGGTTCGTCGACTTGGCATCCCGTTGATCCAGCCGAAAACCACCATGTCAGTGACCGCGATTGATGGTTCCCCTCTTCAAGATGGTCGTGCAGTGTGGATGACTCCGGGAATACAGGTAACGGTGGGGGCTGATCATCGGGAGACCTTAAGCCTTTTTGTCCTTGACATGCCATCCACTCCCGTGATTTTGGGTCTCCCTTGGTTAAGGCTCCATAATCCAGTAGTGGACTGGCGCTCGGGTCTTATCTGTCAGTGGAGTACGGAATGCCTTACTAAGTGCATTCGTCCCGACCTGTCACTAGCCTCCATGGAAGTATTAAGTACTTTACCACAGCAGTATCATAATTTCCGAGATGTGTTCAGTCCTCAGGGGGCTGATGTATTACCTCCCCACAGGTCATATGATTGTCCTATAGACCTGTTGCCAGGCACCATGCCACCACGAGGGCATCTTTATAATCTCACTGGGCCTGAGGTTCAGGCTCAGCGGGAGTATATTAAAGAGAACCTTGAGAAGAATTTCATTCGTCCATCCACTTCCCCTGCTGGAGCTGGATTCTTCTTTGTGGAGAAGAAGGATGGAGGCTTGAGACCTTGCATCGATTATCGTGCCCTTAATCGGATTACGGTGAAGAATCGGTATCCACTGCCTCTGATTGATGATCTGTTTTCTCAGGTGGCAGGGGCCTGAGTCTTCACCAAACTCGATTTAAGGGGTGCTTATAATTTAGTTCGCATTAGAGAGGGTGACGAATGGAAGACCGCATTTAATACCAGAGACGGGCATTACGAGTATCTCGTGATGCCTTTCGGTCTCTGTAATGCTCCCGCGGTCTTCCAGGAGTTCATCAACGATGTTCTCAGAGATTTCTTGGATAGATGTGTTGTTGTCTATCTAGATGACATACTAATCTACTTCTCGGATCTGGTCTCTCATCGGAGACACGTGTGTCAGGTTTTCCAGAAGCTGAGGGAGAACCGCCTCTATGCCAAACTTGAGAAGTGTCTGTTTGAGGTGAAGGAGTTGCCTTTCCTGGGGTACATTATCTCAGAAAAGGGATTGGCTATGGACCCATCCAAACTTTCTGCTGTCTTGGATTGGCCTCAACCTAAGGATCTTAAGGGGTTGCAGCGTTTCTTAGGCTTTGCCAACTTCTACCGCAAGTTTATTAAGAATTTTTCTGCGATAGTAGTACCTCTCACCAACCTCACTAAGAAGGGAGCTAATCCTTCTAAGTGGACGAGAGAGGCAGTCAGAGCCTTTGAGACGCTGAAACAGGCCTTTTTCACGGCACCAATTCTTACTCATCAAGACACCTCCAGACCTTTTGTTCTCGAGGTCGATGCCTCAGAGGTCGGTGTAGGGGCAGTTCTCTCACAGTATTCTGGGGACCCCAAGAGGTTACATCCCTGTGCCTTCTTCTCTCGGAAGCTCTCTCCAGCCGAGTGTAATTATGATATCGGCAATAGAGAGCTTCTGGGAGTAAGATTGGCTTTTCAAGAGTGGAGACATTGGCTAGAGGGTGCAGAACATCCCATCACGGTTTACACTGACCACAAAAATTTGGAGTATCTAGAGAGTGCCAAAAGACTCAACTCCCGACAAGCCAGGTGGGCATTGTTTTTCACCCGCTTCAATTTCCGCCTCACTTATAAACCAGGTTCCAAAAACGTGAAGGCAGATGCCCTGTCCCGCTGCTTCCCTGAGGCTGCTTCCGTCCTGGACTCTGAGCCAGAAACCATTCTCCCAACTAAATGTTTTCTTGCTGCCCTGGGGGCCGCAGAAGTAATGGAGGACTTGTCCTCTCTTCTTGAGCCCTCACAGGCAGAGAGTCCACCTGACAAACCCGAGGGTCGATGGTTCGTACCCATTAACCTTCGATTGGAGGTCATTCGACAGCTTCATGACTCAAAGTCTGCCGGGCATTTGGGTGTAAAAAAAACACTTGCCCTTGTTAAACGTCACGTGTGGTGGCCCAACATGTCCGTGGATGTTAAGGCCTATATCCAGGCATGTACTGTTTGCGCCAGATGTAAACCGTCTCGGTCTGCCCCTTCTGGGACTTTACTCCCACTGCCTATTCCCCAGGCTCCATAGACTCACATTTCCATGGATTTCATCACAGATTTGCCAAGGTCCTCTGGAAGTACGGTAATCTGGGTAGTGGTGGACCGTTTTAGTAAAATGGCCCATTTTATCCCACTCCCTGGATTGCCCTCGGCCAGAGAATTGGCAGATCTGTTCTTGAATCATGTCTTTCGATTACACGGAGCGCCGGATGACATTGTTTCAGACAGAGGAGTGCAATTCATCTCCCGCTTCTGGCGTTCTTTCTGCTCCCGATTGGGTATTAATTTGTCTTTTTCTTCTGGTTTTCACCCAGAGACCAACGGTCAGACGGAAAGGACTAACCAGACCCTGGAGCAATATCTCCGGTGCTTCGTGTCAGACTGCCAGGAGGAATGGGCAGCGTATCTACCCTTTGCGGAGGTGGCTTATAATAACTCTGAGCATGCTTCCACTAAGATGTCTCCGTTCAGGTGCGTGGGGGGCAGGGATCCAAGACTCTCTTCTTTGGCCGGACCCTCCACTGACTCACCGGTGGTGGATCAGTGGTTCAAGGATAGGCGTCCCATTTGGTCGTCGGCCCAGCGGAATCTCCGCAGTGCGGTGGCGCAACAGAAGAAATTTGCTGATCGTCATCGCACCGTAGAGCAAAAGTTTAAGGTGGGAGATCAGGTGTGGGTCTCCACCCGGAACATTCCGCTGCGTCAGCCATCTTCCAAGTTGGGTCCTCGATTCATTGGCCCATACCCAGTGACACAAAAGATCAACCGAGTTACGTACAAGGTTGCTCTTCCACCGTCGATCCGAGGAGTGAACACCTTTCATGTTTCACTTCTCAAATCGGCAGCCGACTCCGCTCCCTTCATTCAGACCCCATCCCCGCTGGAGGTCCAAGGGGTGCCGGAGTTCGAAGTGAACAGAATTTTGGACTCTCGTTTTGTCCAAAGGTCTCTTCAATACTTGGTGGACTGGAAGGGTTTTGGTCCAGAGGACAGATGTTGGATACCTGCTCGCCAGGTGCATGCGGATGAGTTGGTGGCAGCCTTTCACCGGGATAATCCGGGGAAAGCTTGCTTGGAGTCTTCAGAGCCGCCTCCTCGAGGGGGAGGGTAATGTAAGATCCTCACCTGCTTTGCACTCCAGGGGAACCAAGAGGGGTCCTCGTGGAGTTGCGGGACAGGTTATGCGTGTCTCTGATGCACCAGCGCTGACCCCTTTGCGAGCCAGTGCGGAGATGCGTTCGCGTGGACATCGGAGGGGAGGACCGTCGGAGTCCCGGGGACAGAGTGGCCAGGCGAGTGACAAGACGCCGCGGCCAGGGTTGTCTCCGGTGTCTCCTGCGACTTCCGTTTCCGCATCTGGGTCCACGCGCTCGCATACTCGCGCTGAGTCAATCATGCGTCCGTGCGTACGCACGAGGGCAGGTTCGCAAAAGGGATACACGGTCGCGAGTACGCGCTTCTTATGCACTTCGTCGACCAGTGGCGCATATTATACTGACTCACAAGAGCAAAGTGGATTAGGGAGCCAGCCATGGGTTAATCAACTTGTGATTGCCTTAGGCCTTGTACTCAGGTGCAGGGCAATTTGTTCACCTATGGTAGTGGACACTTGGCACCCTGGGATTGGTCAGCAGGCATTTAAAAGGAGGTCTCTCAGGGTGATCAGTGCCCACTGTTATTTTCCCTCAACCAGGTATAGGTCACAACTCCTAGTGACTGAAGACTGCCAGGAACTTTGTCCTTACAGCGGACCCAAGATCTGGAGTGACTCGACTGCCAAGTGCACAGCATCATTCAGCACTGGTTGGGACTATTCCTGGAATCTCCTTGCCTGGTTTTTTGTTATTATTCCTTGTTACCAGCAAGTGTCCTGGACGTTTATGTTTCTGGTGAATAAACACCTTTTTGCTTTCATAACTGGTCTGTTTGTTGGTGCCTTGCATTACACCTATTATGTTTTTTTTTATTTTTTATTTTGTTCTATCAGGGATTTTTAAAGTGCCATTTAAACTCAATATTGCTCATTTCTTATCCTGGCCTGCCATCTGGTAGCCAAAATAAGAATTGCAGCATGAACACTTTCAGCCTCGTCAGCGCAACTATCGATGCCCCAATTGGCCGCATCTAAATGCACGAGCATCCGGGTTTTTGCGCATTTAGATGCCATGATCTCACTTGGTCACGGCATCTAAAGCATTTAATTACCGCAATCAGCATTATTGCCAATCACGGTAATTAGCCGCAGGTCTCTGCTTTTTGAAACAGCAAAGATCTGCCGTCCATGGCGCCCGCAGAGCATGCGCCACCTTTACACATTGCTCCAGCGCGGTACATGTACGGTGCTGGTAGTGAACGGGTTAATTCTTCTCTGCATCGGCAGTATATTAGGCTCCGTATTGCTGTGCATTCTCCTCTTTGTTGGTTAGGTTTTGGTTTTACTAGTAATACTATTTTGCTCAGGTCTGTGGGGACATGTGGTATCTGCAAATGTCTTATTATGCATTGTTAGGCTGTGTGTTTCAGCAGAAGAGGTATGGTTGGCAAGAACAGGGCTAACCATCCTGTTCCTCCTCTCTTGGTAGGAGTGGGCTGATCCTACTCCCTGTCAGGAGGGGGATTCAAGTCCAGACAGAGAGGAGATATTACACGTGTCAGTTTCTACTCCATCCAGCTACCATACCTCCTTATCTGGTTCCAGAAATGTCTGCTTATTTACTACTGCTGGGTGTGCCAAAAGTTTTACTTTGCCCCAAGTAAAGAGAGAATTTGATACGTTTACTTATAGCCTGATTCTTCAACCCACCATTCCACTGCACTGATCCCCAGGTACAAATAGCCTGAGGGAGTGCAGTGACATAACACCTCATCAGGGACAGTACCACTCCCATCCTCTGCATCGGGTCCTCAGGGAAGACATTGTGTGACATATAAAGCATGCTTTTGGGTGAGAACGTTTGTGTCACCTTGGAATGGTGCAGTATCTATTGGAGGAGTATTTACTGCACATATTATATCCTTTTTCACACTATGTTTCTAAGTCCTTGTGTACTTGTTATTCTATATTGGCTACTTTTGTAGCACACTTAACGTCAAATCGATTTTTTTCTGCATGTCAGTCATTTTGTATTTAATATTTCTTTACAAAAAGGAAAAGTTCACAAATCTGTGCGTATTGACCTGTATTCTTAACCTGGAGTGGACCCTTTTAAAATTTGCTTTTATTAGTATTATTTAAAAAAGTATAAGTATAGACACCCATTGATAACTGGATATCCAAAACAAATAATAGGACAAGATGTTGTCCAGCTACCACCGTGAATTGGTGAAACAAAGGAGATAATTAGACAGATATGCAAAGAATTCCCGTGGCATTAGTGACTTTTTAGGCTTGGAGTTGGGTAGAAGGTAGGGCACATTGATGTGGGTATTCGGGATGGTTCTTCCCCTGTACCCGCCCATCGGACACGGCAGGTGGCAGTCTAAATAACAGGGGGACATCTACATGTGAATTCTCCTCGACTGGGGAATCCACAGCTCCTCCACAACGGACTGCCCTATCATGGCATCGATCAGGACACAGTAATTATATATAACTATCTATTGTATTTCATCCTGCATGATGTTAAGCATTATAATTCTTATCCTATAACCGACCCCCTGACGAACCAAAAGTGGGGAAACGCGTCGGGGTAAAAATATATATATAAAAAATTCTCGGACATCATTTGTAATAAATTCCCACTGTACAGGGCTGTACAGGGCTAGACAGGGTAGGCACTGGGACAGGGTGATCCCACCATCAGGGTTCATTCCTGGGCAGAGGATTATCTTAGGGCGGGTACAGGGAAAGAACCATCCCGAATACCCACATCAATGTGCCCTACCATCTACCCAACTCCAAGCCTAAAAAGTCACTAATGCCACGGGAATTCTTTGCATATCTGTCTAATTATCTCCTTTGTTTCACCAATTCACAGTGGTAGCTGGACAACATCTTGTCCTATTATTTGTTTTGGATATCCAGTTATCAATGGGTGTCTATACCTATGCTTTTTTAAATAATACTAATAAAAGCGAATTTTAAAAGGGTCCACTCCAGGTTAAGAACTCACGCATACGGACACTTATAATATATGTAATTCTTTAATATTTTTCTGTGAGTGTTGACCTGTATTGCAGCAAATGGAGGCCCTATACTTCTTTATTAGGGAGCTGTAGGCACCCTTTGTGTGGCAACATATTTTCCCCAAAAGCAATGCCTTTATTGGAGATGAATAAAGCTCAATAATACTATGTGATGGAAAATGCCAAAATGTGTACTGTGTAAGAATTTTTGTGAAAACCTCTGTTGTACAAGTGGAGACACATCTGGATAGAGTATGGCTTTATAAAGCATATCAGTACATTATGTTCAGTATTTTTATGTGCATTCAGTATTTTTGGTTCAGAGTGCTGGTGTATTTTTCCTAGACACTAATGGCGTCATTTATCAAACTGGTGTAACATAGAACTGGCTTAGTTGCCCATAGCAGCCAATCAGATTACACCTTTCATTTTTGACAGCTCCTTTGGAAAATGAAAAGTGGAATCTGATTGGTTGCTATGGGCAAGTAAGCCATCTCTACTTTATACCAGTTTGATAAATGACCCCATAAGATGGGTGATTTATGCCCAGAGCATCCAATCGAGTCACTGTTGGAATCTGCCTGGCTGTTGTGTCTAATCAGACAATTTTAATTTGTAAGCATTTTTGTAAGTCTTGCACATTTGTGAATACATTTGTCCAATGTATATTTATATGTGAGGCAGGCTGTAATGTTCCTAAATATAAAAAGAAATTGTGACAACTTTGTCAAATTTGTGGACAAAACAGGACATTAATCTCTCCATAAAAAATTAAAAAAACTTTATATATCTGACTTTTTGCAAATCACGAAGTTGAGCTCATACATTAAAACATGACTGCACGTCTTAGGAAACCGAGTAGTCTTACTAGATTTTGCAGTTGGTACCTTCAACAATGATCGAAACATATTCTTAACAAAAAAGCAAAACAATGCAAATGAATTCATACAAGGAAAGTTGAAAGATGTCTCTTTCTTTTGTGCTCTCTGCAGTCATGGCCCAGGTAAGCTTTCTGTGGTAAAACCGGATAAGATTCAGAGCTCTATTGTTCTCCAGAGTCCTTCAGCTTTATTTCAGTGATAGATAGGAGGCAACATTATTCCTTTTCAAGGCAGCAGGGAAGAAAATATACCTAATAAAGAACTTTTTCTTTGAAATCAGAAGCATAGAATGTGTTCCTTTCACTTCTCCTGCCTGGAATGAAACTGCTGACATAAGCTAGAAAATAATGACAGTATTAATATTGTCGAATGTTATATGGAGTGTTGTTCTTCTTGAGGTGTTTGAATGTCTAAATGACATTTTAGTGTACCAAAGTCTGTGCCCTGGCCATTTGCACATCCTTATAAATTGTCCTGTCAGTTCTGCAGCAGTCTGCTATTTCTGCTGATTTCTAGTTTTATAACAATGAACATACACATTCAATAGCTGTTAGCCGACCAATCGTTTATGGCCAACCAACCCAGAAGGAGCGGAGCAGAGGATGGGAGCGGTAGCGGCTCTGGTGGTAAGGCCTCGTTCACATTTACATGTCAGTGACACGTCCGTGTGAAAAAAAAGCGTACATGTTTCATCCGTGGAAATGTCCGTGAAGGATCCATGGTTGATCTATGTGTCCATTTTTACCATCTGTGTGTCATATGTAATTTACTGACGTTGCTCAGCTGAAAATTGATTTGCAAAGAAAGTCACCTCATCCTGCAAAAAATTTGCCCCCACATAAGACAATCACTTAAAAAATTAAAAAAACAATGGCACCCGTAAACCAATCCATCAAAATTTGTGCTGCAAGCACCATATGGCGCTCCTTCCGTTCTGAATTGTTCGATGCGCCCCACAGCAGTTTACCACCACATATGGTGTGTTGCCATATTCAGGAGAAAATGGGTAACAAATTTTCTCCTGTTACCCCTTGTGAAAATGAAAAATTCGGGGCTAAAGCAACATTTTATTGGAAGAAATGAAACTTTTCATTTTCACAGCCAAGTGTTTCCAATTTCCGCAAAATGCTTTGGGGCTCAAAGTGCTCAGTAGCCCCCTTAATATATTCTTTAAGAGGTGTAGTTCCCAAAATGGGGTCAGGGTCCCTTCAAATACAAAATGGTGCCTAAAAACTATTCTAGAAAAATCTGCCTCCAAAAATCCATATGGCACTCCTTTCCTTCTGACCACTGCCACGTGCCCATAGAGCAGTTTACCACCACATATGGGCTATTTCTGTAAACTGGGCTAATTCACAGTAATGTATATTGAGGTTTATTTTATTGTTAACCCTTGCTGCGTTGCAAGAAAAAATTATTAACATAAAAAAATCTACCAAAAAAGTGAAATTTTGAAACTTCACCTCTATTTTCCTTTAATTCTTGTGGAACACCTCAATGGTTAACAGTTTGTAACATCAGTTTTGAATAATTTTAGGGGTGTAGATTCTAAAATGGGGTCATTTATGGGTGGTTTTCATTAAGCAAGCCCCTCAAAATTACTTTATAACTGAACTGGTGCTTAAAAAATGGTTTTGAAAATTTTGTTGAAATTTGAAAAATTACTTCTAAACTTCTAAGCCTTCTAACATCCTAAAAAATAAAATGACATTTACAAATTGATGTCAACATAAAGCAGACATATGGGGAATGTTAATAAATATTTTATGAGGTATCAAGTTCTGTTTTAACAGCAGAGAAATTGTTCTGTTTTTTTATTAAATTCATTTTTTTCATAAATAAAGGTGAAATATATTGACTCAAATGTATGCCTGTCATGAAGTACAATGTGTCACGAGAAAACAATCTCATAATGGCTTGGATAAGTAAAAGTGTTCCACAGTTTTTACCACATAAAGTGACGCATGTTCAGATTTGCAAAAATCGGCCTGGGATTTAAAGGGAACCTGTCATGTGGATTTTTTTTTTATAATCTAACTAATTATATACAATCATTAACTACTAGAAAGTACCTTAGATGTATTCACTTACTGGTGTGACAGATGGTTACCTCATAATGTACTCACAAAGATGCTGCATGCTAATGAGCTGTTTCAAGTCCGGCGTGATGTCATTGAGTCCAGCGTATATTTAATTCAGAGCTATAGCCACTCCCCTGCCCACCTGCTGCTGATTCCTATGGAAACAAACTGTCACTCAGCAGCAGGTGGGCGGGGAGAGTCAGGAGCTCATGAATATTCATGGCTCATCATTATCAGCTGGAGCTTTTCAATACAAGATGTTGGCAGATTGACTGGGTAATTAAAGAAAGTGACCCAGCATTTTGATAAGCGAATCAGTCACTTATTTATGTTGCCCTTAGTCAGGACACCATAAAACTGGTGACAGGTTCCCTTTAAGATGAAAAGGTGCTTGGTACTGAATGGGTTAAACCCTACATTTACCGCAGCCAGTATGCGACAACACAGGCAGCCAGCCTACACAAGAACATGGTATCACAGTGAACTGCACTGTGACAACGGTTTTTGGAGCACATTTTTCACTAAAATAATTTTCAGGTGCCATGCTACCGTTGTAGAGACTCTGAGGTACCCCTACAGAGGAAACCCCTAAAAAGTCACTATGTCGGCCCCAGTTACAGGAGAAATCAATAGTGGGGGGGAATAAAGTAATGTTAAATGTCCCCCCGAGGTTTTGTATGACCTTATGGGGGACAAAAAGTGTAACAATAAAAAAAAAAAAAAAAAAGGTTTCACATGTAAAAAAAATAAAATCCCCATGTAAGGAATAAAAAAAAAGGTAAAAATAGAAAAAATAAAATAGACATATTTGGTATAACCGCGTCCGGTTGGCTCTATAAATATATCACATGATCCACCCAGTCCGATAAACACCATAAAAAAAACCTGTCAAAGCCATTTTTGTCACCTTACATCGCAAAAAGTGCAACACCAAGTGATCAAAAAGCCATATGTCCCACAAAATGGTACCAATAAAACCATCACTTCATTCTGAAAAAAATGAGCCCCTACATAACAAAATCTTTCATTAAAACATAATTTTTTTGTTTAAAAAATGCTATTACTGTGTTAAAGTGAAGTAAATAAAAAAGTATACATATTAGATATCACCACATACGTAACAACTGGCTCTATAAAAATATCACATGACCTAACCCCTCGGGTGAACACCGTAAACAAAAAGTGTCAAAAAAAGCAATTTTTATCACCTTACATCACAAAAAGTGCAACATCAAGTGATCAGAAAATGGTACCAATAAAACCGTCACCTCATCCCGCAAAAAATGAGCCCCTACAAAAGAAAATCATTAAAAAAATTAAAAAACTATAGCTCTCAGAACATGGACACATTAAAACATATATTTTTTTCAAAAATGCTATTATTGTGTAAAACTTAAATAAATAAGAAAAAGTATACATATTAGGTATTGCCACAACCAGCTCTATTAAAATATCACATGACCTAACCCCTCAGGTGAACGCTGTAAAAATAAAAAAACTGTGCTAAAACAACCAATTTTTTGGTCACCTTGCCCCATAAAGTGTTATAATGAATGATCAAAAAATCATATGTACCCAAAAATAGTACCACTAAAACTGGCGCCTTATCCTCTAGTTTCGAAATTGGGGTAACTTTTTGGGGAGTTCCTACTGCAACGGTGGATCAGTTCAGCAAAATCTGCCTTCCAAAAACCATGTGGCACTCCATTTCTTCTGCGCTCTGCACAGGGCATACAGCAGTTTATGACCACATGTGGGGTGTTTCTGTAAACCGCAGAATCAGGGTAATAAATTTTGAGTTTTGTTTGGCTGTTAACCCTCGATGTGTTAAAGAAAAAATGGATTAAAATGGAAAATCTTTAAAAAAAGTGAAATTTTAAAATTTGATCTCCATTTTCCTTTCATTCTTGTGGAACGCCTAAAGGGTTAACAAAGTTTGTAAAATCAGTTTTAAGTAACTTGAGGGGTGTTGTTTCTACAATGGGGTCATTTATGGGGGCATCCACTATGTAAGCCACACAAAGTGACTTCAGACTTGAACTGGTCCTTAAAGTGGGTTTTGGCAATTTTCTTAAAAATTTAGAAGAATTGCTTCTAAAATTCTAAGCCTTCTAACTAGAGTTGCGCGAACACCTGGATGTTCGGGTTCGAGAAGTTCGGCCGAACTTCCCGGAAATGTTCGGGTTTGGGATCCCCAACCCGATCCGAACTTCGTCCCGAACCCGAACCCCATTGAAGTCAATAGGGACCCGAATTTTTCGGTACTAAAAAGGCTGTAAAACAGCCCAGGAAAGGGCTAGAGGGCTGCAAAAGGCAGCAACATGTAGGTAAATCCCCTGCAAACAAATGTGGATAGGGAAATGAATTAAAATAAAAATTAAATAAATAAAAATTAACCAAAATCAATTGGAGAGAGGTCCCATAGCAGAGAATCTGGCTTCACGTCACCCACCACTGGAACAGTCTATTCTCAGATATTTAGGCCCCGGCACCCAGGCAGAGGAGAGAGGTCCCGTAACAGAGAATCTGTCTTCATGTCAGCAGAGAATCAGTCTGCATGTCATAACAGAGAATCAGGCTTCACGTCAGCCACCACTGCAACAGTCCATTGTCATAAATTTAGGCCCAGCACCCAGGCAGAGGAGAGAGGTCCCGTAACAGACAATCTGGCTTCATGTCAGCAGAGAATTAGTCTGCATGTCATAGCAGAGAATCAGGCTTCACGTCAGCCACCAATGCAACAGTCCATTGTCAGATATTTAGGCCCAGCACCCAGGCAGAGGAGAGAGGTCCCGTAACAGAGGATCTGGCTTCATGTCAGCAGAGAATCAGTCTGCATGTCATAGCAGAAAATCAGGCTTCACGTCAGCCACCACTGCAACAGTCCATTGTCAGATATTTAGGCCCAGCACCCAGGCCAGAGGAGAGAGGTCCCGTAACAGACAATCTGGCTTCATGTCAGCAGAGAATCAGTCTTCATATCATAGCAGAGAATCAGGCTTCACGTCACCCACCACTGTAAGAGTCCATTTTCATAAATTTAGGCCCAGCACCCAGGCAGAGGAGAGAGGTCCCGTAACAGACAATCTGGCTTCATGTCAGCAGAGAATCAGTCTTCATATCATAGCAGAGAATCAGGCTTCACGTCACCCACCACTGTAAGAGTCCATTTTCATAAATTTAGGCCCAGCACCCAGGCAGAGGAGAGAGGTCCCGTAACAGACAATCTGGCTTCATGTCAGCAGAGAATCAGTCTTCATGTCATAGCAGAGAATCAGGCTTCACGTCAGCCACCACTGCAACAGTCCATTGGCATATATTTAGGCCCAGCACACAGGCAAAGGAGAGAGGTCCCGTAACAGAGGATCTGGCTTCATGTCAGCAGAGAATTAGTCTGCATGTAATAGCAGAAAATCAGGCTTCACGTCAGCCACCACTGCAACAGTCCATTGTCAGATATTTAGGCCCAGCACCCAGGCAGAGGAGAGAGGTCCCGTAACAGAGGATCTGGCTTCATGTCAGCATGTCATAGCAGAGAATCAGGCTTCACGTCACCCAACATTGGAACAGTCCATTGGCATATATTTAGGCCCCGGCACCCAGACAGAGGAGAGGTTCATTCAACTTTGGGTAGCCTCGCAATATAATGGTAAAATGAAAATAAAAATAGGATTGAATGAGGAAGTGCCCTGGAGTCCAATAATATATGGTTAAGGGGAGGTAGTTAATGTCTAATCTGGACAAGGGACGGACAGGTCCTGTGGGATCCATGCCTGGTTCATTTTTATGAACGTCAGCTTGTCCACATTGGCTGTAGACAGGCGGCTGCGTTTGTCTGTAATGACGCCCCCTGCCGTGCTGAATACACGTTCAGACAAAACGCTGGCCGCCGGGCAGGCCAGCACCTCCAAGGCATAAAAGGCTAGCTCTAGCCACGTGGACAATTTAGAGACCCAGAAGTTGAATGGGGCCGAACCATCAGTCAGTACGTGGAGGGGTGTGCACAAGTACTGTTCCACCATGTTAGTGAAATGTTGCCTCCTGCTAACACGTTGCGTATCAGGTGGTGGTGCAGTTAGCTGTGGCGTGTTGACAAAAGTTTTCCACATCTCTGCCATGCTAACCCTTCCCTCAGAGGAGCTGGCCGTGACACAGCTGCCTTGGCGACCTCTTGCTCCTCCTCTGCCTTGGCCTTGGGCTTCCACTTGTTCCCCTGTGACATTTGGGAATGCTCTCAGTAGCGCGTCTACCAACGTGCGCTTGTACTCGCGCATCTTCCTATCACGCTCCAGTGCAGGAAGTAAGGTGGGCACATTGTCTTTGTAGCGTGGATCCAGCAGGGTGGCAACCCAGTAGTCCGCACACGTTAAAATGTGGGCAACTCTGCTGTCGTTGCGCAGGCACTGCAGCATGTAGTCGCTCGTGTGTGCCAGGCTTCCCAGGGGTAAGGACAAGCTGTCCTCTGTGGGAGGCGTATCGTCATAGTCCTGCCTTTCCCTCCAGCAACGCACCAGTGATGGGCCCGAGCTGCGTTGGGTGCCACCCCGCTGTGACCATGCTTCATCCTCATCCTCCTCCACCTCCTCCTCATCCTCGTCCTCCAGTAGTGGGCCCTGGCTGGCCACATTTGTACCTGGCCTCTGCTGTTGCAAAAAACCTCCCTCTGAGTCACTTCGAAGAGACTGGCCTGAAAGTGCTAAAAATGACCCCTCTTCCTCCTCCTCCTCCTCCTCCTGGGCCACCTCCTCTTCCAATATCGCCCTAAGTGTTTTCTCAAGGAGACATAGAAGTGGTATTGTAACGCTGATAACGGCGTCATCGCCACTGGCCATGTTGGTGGAGTACTCGAAACAGCGCAATAGGGCACACAGGTCTCGCATGGAGGCCCAGTCATTGGTGGTGAAGTGGTGCTGTTCCGCAGTGCGACTGACCCGTGCGTGCTGCAGCTGAAACTCCACTATGGCCTGCTGCTGCTCGCACAGTCTGTCCAGCATGTGCAAGGTGGAGTTCCACCTGGTGGGCACATCGCATATGAGGCGGTGAGCGGGAAGGCCGAAGTTACGCTGTAGCGCAGACAGGCGAGCAGCGGCAGGATGTGAACGCCGGAAGCGCGAACAGACGGCCCGCACTTTATGCAGCAGCTCTGACATGTCGGGGTAGTTGTGAATGAACTTCTGCACCACCAAATTCAGCACATGCGCCAGGCAAGGGATGTGCGTCAAACCGGCTAGTCCCAGAGCTGCAACGAGATTTCGCCCATTATCACACACCACCAGCCCTGGCTTGAGGCTCACCGGCAGCAACCACTCGTCGGTCTGTTGTTCTATACCCCGCCACAACTCCTGTGCGGTGTGGGGCCTGTCCCCCAAACATATGAGTTTCAGAATGGCCTGCTGACGTTTACCCCGGGCTGTGCTGAAGTTGGTGGTGAAGGTGTGTGGCTGACTGGATGAGCAGGTGGAAGAAGAGGAGGAGGAAGCCGAGAAGGAGGAGGTGGCAACAGGAGGCAAAGAATGTTGCCCTGCGATCCTTGGCGGCGGAAGGACGTGCACCAAACAGCTCTCCGCCTGGGGCCCAGCTGCCACTACATTTATCCAGTGTGCAGTTAGGGAGATATAGCGTCCCTGGCCGTGCTTACTGGTCCACGTATCTGTGGTTAGGTGGACCTTGCTACAGATGGCGTTGCGCAGTGCACACTTGATTTTATCGGATACTTGGTTGTGCAGGGAAGGCACGGCTCTCTTGGAGAAGTAGTGGCGGCTGGAAACAACATACTGTGGGACAGCAAGCGACATGAGCTGTTTGAAGCTGTCTGTGTCCACCAGCCTAAATGACAGCATTTCATAGGCCAGTAGTTTAGAAATGCTGGCATTCAGGGCCAGGGATCGAGGGTGGCTAGGTGGGAATTTACGCTTTCTCTCAAATGTTTGTGAGATGGAGAGCTGAACGCTGCCGTGTGACATGGTTGAGACGCTTGGTGACGGAGGTGGTGGTGGTGTTGGTGGTACATCCCCTGTTTGCTGGGCGGCAGGTGCCAACGTTCCTCCAGAGGCGGAGGAAGAGGCCGAGGCGGCAGCAGCAGAAGAGGCCGAAGCGGCAGCAGCAGAAGAGGTAGCAGGGGGAGCCTGAGTGACTTCCTTGGTTTTAAGGTGTTTACTCCACTGCAGTTCATGCTTTGCATGCAGGTGTCTGGTCATGCAGGTTGTGCTCAGGTTCAGAACGTTAATGCCTCGCTTCAGGCTCTGATGGCACAGCGTGCAAACCACTCGGGTCTTGTCGTCAGCACATTGTTTGAAGAAGTGCCATGCCAGGGAACTCCTTGAAGCTGCCTTTGGGGTGCTCGGTCCCAGATGGCGGCGGTCAGTAGCAGGCGGAGTCTCTTGGCGGCGGGTGTTCTGCTTTTGCCCACTGCTCCCTCTTTTGCTACGCTGTTGGCTCGGTCTCACCACTGCCTCTTCCTCCGAACTGTGAAAGTCAGTGGCACAACCTTCATTCCATGTGGGGTCTAGGACCTCATCGTCCCCTGCATCGTCTTCCACCCAGTCTTGATCCCTGACCTCCTGTTCAGTCTGCACACTGCAGAAAGACGCAGCAGTTGGCACCTGTGTTTCGTCATCATCAGAGACATGCTGAGGTGGTATTCCCATGTCCTCATCATCAGGAAACATAAGTGATTGTGCGTCAGTGCAGTCTATGTCTTCCACCGCTGGGGAAGGGCTAGGTGGATGCCCTTGGGAAACCCTGCCAGCAGAGTCTTCAAACAGCATAAGAGACTGCTGCATAACTTGAGGCTCAGACAGTTTCCCTGATATGCATGGGGGTGATGTGACAGACTGATGGGGTTGGTTTTCAGGCGCCATCTGTGCGCTTTCTGCAGAAGACTGGGTGGGAGATAATGTTAACGTTCTGTATCCACTGTCGGCCACCCAATTGACTAATGCCTGTACCTGCTCAGGCCTTACCATCCTTAGAACGGCATTGGGCCCCACCATATATCGCTGTAAATTCTGGAGGGACCTGAGGTAGTTGGTACACTAGGACGTGTGGATGTGGCAGAACGGCCACGTCCTCTCCCAGCACCAGAGGGTCCACTAACACCACCACGACCATGTCCACGTCCGCGTCCCTTACTAGATGTTTTCCTCATTGTTATGGTTCACCACAACAACAAAAATATTATTTGGCCCAATGTATTGTATTCAAATTCAGCTGAATATAAATTTGAGGCCTAGTATTTAGGCACTGGGTGACCGGTATGGATTTAGTGACAGAATTAGACTTGGAAATGCACAGTAGCGTGTGTGTGAAGTTATTCTGAATGACCCTATGTGCACCTTGAATATTATATACCCTTTTAGGGATAGATTTCAAATAGCTCTGATACAGCAGAAACCACTAAATTATGAAATTGCTAAATTGGGAATTGTATTTCAACCCAGAACAAAAAATGTGCTTTGACGGACACTAAATAACTTGCCCAGCCACAACAGTACAGCGTTAACGACAGATTTGGCGGGATATAAATTTGAGGCCTAGTATTTAGACGCTGGGTGACCGGTATGGATTTACTGACAGAATTAGACTTGGAAATGCACAGTAGCGTGTGTGTGAAGTTATTCTGAATGACCCTATGTGCACCTTGAATATTATATACCCTTTTAGGGATAGATTTCAAATAGCTCTGATACAGCAGAAACCACTAAATTATGAAATTGCTAAATTGGGAATTGTATTTCAACCCAGAACAAAAAATGTGCTTTGACGGACACTAAATAACTTGCCCAGCCACAACAGTACAGCGGTAACGACAGATTTAGCGGGATATAAATTTGAGGCCTAGTATTTAGGCGCTGGGTGACCGGTATGGATTTAGTGACAGAATTAGACTTGGAAATGCACAGTAGCGTGTGTGTGAAGTTATTCTGAATGACCCTATGTGCACCTTGAATATTATATACCCTTTTAGGGATAGATTTCAAATAGCTCTGATATAGCAGAAACCACTAAATTATGAAATTGCTAAATTGGGAATTGTATTTCAACCCAGAACAAAAAATGTGCTTTGACGGACACTAAATAACTTGCCCAGCCACAACAGTACAGCGGTAACGACAGATTTAGCGGGATATAAATTTGAGGCCTAGTATTTAGGCGCTGGGTGATCGGTATGGATTTACTGACAGAATTAGACTGGGATATGGCCAAAAAATAACCACACTATTGCTGGTTAAATGCACTTGGTGTGACAGCTTGACCAACCACACTACTGAGGGTTAAATGCACTTGGTGACAGGCGCAGCTTGCCCCTGATGTAGTATATGGCCAAAAAATGAACAGACTATTGCTGGTTAAATGCACTTGGTGTGACAGCTTGACCAACCACACTACTGAGGGTTAAATGCACTTGGTGACGGGCGCAGCTTGCCCCTGATGTAGTATATGGCCAAAAAATGAACAGACTATTGCTGGTTAAATGCACTTGGTGTGACAGCTTGACCAACCACACTACTGAGGGTTAAATGCACTTGGTGACGGGCGCAGCTTGCCCCTGATGTAGTATATGGCCAAAAAATGAACAGACTATTGCTGGTTAAATGCACTTGGTGTGACAGCTTGAACAACCACACTACTGAGGGTTAAATGCACTTGGTGACGGGCGCAGCTTGCCCCTGATGTAGTATATGGCCAAAAAATAAACAGACTATTGCTGGTTAAATGCACTTGGTGTGACAGCTTCACCCTGATGTAGGCTTTAGCCAAAAAACAATCACACCATTGAGGGTTAAATGCACTTGGTCGCAGCTTGTGCTGGCGCACCACAAGACACAAAATGGCCGCCAATCACCCCAGAAAAAAGTGACTGACAAACGGTCTGGGCAGCCTAAAAACAGTGAGCAATTGAATTTCAGCAGCTCAATGATGCACAGCTGCAGATCGATCGATTAATCAAGTCCTTTGGAGGAGTTAATCTGCCTAATCTCGCCCTACTGTCGCAGCCGCAACCTCTCTCTACGCTAATCAGAGCAGAGTGACGGGCGGCGCTATGTGACTCCAGCTTAAATAGAGGCTGGGTCACATGGTGCTCTGGCCAATCACAGCCATGCCAAAGTTATTACCACATAAAGTGAGATATGTCAGAATAAGGCCTTATGTACATGACCGTGCCGTTTTTCGCAAACCGTGGATCCGCAAAAAACGGAAGGCACCCGTGTTGCCTTCCGCAATTTGCGGAGTGGAACAGGCGCCGGCAATATAAATGCCTATTCTTGTCTGCAAAGCGCGGACAAGAATAGGACATGTTATATTTTTTTTAGCGGGGCCGCGGAATGGAGCCACGGATGCGGACCGCACACGGAGTCCCATTGGATGCGGTCCCATTGGATGTGGACCCAAACAACGGTTGTGTGCATGAGGCCTTAAAATTAGGCCTGGTCGGGAAGGGGGCAAATGGCCCGGATGTGAAGTGGTTAAAACTTTATTTTTTATTTAAAAACCCTTTTTTTTTCCTTTTTTGTTTACTTTATTTCTGTCCCACTCTGGGACTTCAACTTTTTGGGGTCCGTTCCCCTTTGCAGTGCATTACAATACATCTATATTGTAATGCATTGCCTGTTACTGTATTACACAGTGTAATACACTAGCATTTGCCTAGGAGACCGAGCCTGAGGCAGGATCTCCTGGTCTTTTCATAGAAGGCAGGTCCTGATGCCTCTGCAAGGAATCAGGCTACGTACTCACCCATCGGTTCACTGCAGTGCGGGGACCTCATGGAAACCCTGACTTCAAACACCGTATATGCTGTGGTCAGCGCTGACTGCAACATGTAGGGGGTTAATCCGTTACTCCAGTGCCCACCTGATTAGCATGACGTAGTAGTACATCAAATCAAATTTTGGGAAGTCACTTCCCGCTATGACGTATTATTATGTCAAATGTTGGGAAGGAGTTAATGTCTGATTCTGTATTAATATTCTTCGTTGACCTATTATATTTTTGTTTTTCATTAACAATACAGTTACATATAAAACAGTATTAGAGTGTAATAAACAGCTTGGTAAACATGAAATGTCAGATGGGCAAAAGATTAGGCACCCTGCCACAAGTTAATAAGTTCTCTGACCTTTGTCACTCAGCAGAAAAATGAACTAGTAACTCTGAGAATCAATATTGTAACACAGTTTGGTTATAACTTGGATATTTTCATGTGCTCCTTTTATTCTATAGTAAAACTGACATTGGAAATGATTACTACCCAGCAATTTGTTTACTTTATGCTCTCAAACTTACAGATTTTAAAGAAATTTGAGCTTCCTGAACCTGAGAGAGGGGTGATGACCCCACATTCATCATATCACTGGGAACCCCTTTGATGAGGTCAGTTCTTATACCTTATAAAGCAGACTGCTCAGGATCCATTTAAGCAGCCTCTCTAACTATTTCCCTATACAGTAGTTAAAGCATATTTAAAGGGATTGTCCACTCCATTACTACTTATGGCCTATCCTCAGGACAGGCCATGAACAGTTGATTGGTGGGGGTCCGGTAACCCTCACCCATGCTGATCAAGTGATCAACTGTTGCGGAGTAGCTCTGGTGCCTGAAGTCAGTGCTATAAGTACTGTGACACAGTGAGGGGAATGGTCTGGGAAAACAGGTATTTTCCTCTAAGCGTGTGATGCTGGGCTGATTTGCAGCCAGGTTGGGTCAAATACCAGACTGGATTTTAATTGCCGATCTGAGTTTTTGGCAGCACCTGGCTATCCTTAAATAGGCAGCGGGCCTCAGCAGCAGTATCTCTGTGTTGGGATCTGAAGCTTGATGCCAGGTTGGAGGGCTGAGACCCATGTGCAAAGGAAACAGGCCCCCTAAAGCCTGCCGTGGACTGCTGGAGGCAGAACTGAAATCAAGGTGACTTGTCTTACATGAACTTTCCAATTTGTGTGAAGTAACACCAATATGTACTTTTAATTGTGTGTGATGTAAACACCAAGACTGCAAAGTAACGCATTGTTTTGTGCATTTACCTCAAGTGTGAATTAACACAGAATTTTGCGTTAAGAACTTGCATTTTGCCTCTGTACTGCATCCGCTTACCCTATCTACCATAGCGAAACCCCACAGTACACAGCTCCGTCCAATGTGTATTGGACAGAGCTGAAAACTGTAGCACTACTCCCTTTGAAGTGAATGGGAGCACTGCTGGAGTTACCATCTCCATCCAGTGCAAAATGGATGGAGCTGTGTTTTTTTTCAGTGCCAGATATATGCTGAAAGAGCTAATCAGCAGTTGTGTGATTGCTGCCAATCAGATATCCTAGCCTGGATCCTGAGTATAGGCGATCGATAGTAAAGTAGTGGGCAACCTCTTTAATATAGATTAGAAAAATCGATCTGCACTCAATATCTGTTTCACGCTGATAGCATTTTAATAATAAAACAATGAAAATGCAATTGCCAATTGTTCACACTAAAAACAAAAATTAAATCCACAAAGTTAAAATCCAGAAGTACGCATGGGTTGACCTAGTATAAGTTAGTCCATCTGTGCAAATGACCGCTGCAGGGTACTGTTGTATACTTGTATATCAACCAAAGTCCCACATAGAACTTATTCAAATGCCAGTATGGATGATCTATAATAATCACAGCAAGCTGATAGTAATGTTCATCCGATTATTTTGTTGCGATTTTTATGTGAATTATCTCAACACATATTCATTTGGAATATCGATGCAACCTAATCCTGTGTTGGAATATGAATACAACGTGAATCCTATATTGAACTTATATGATGGTTGCTGAGCAAAAGTCCCACGTATTTTTCATGGATAATGGAGAAAAATCGCGTCCAATTTTTTAATATAATGTTCATCCGATTGGTGATAATGCGATTTATTTATTTTTTTGTTATTATTATACATGCTATTTTTCATGAATTATCCAAACATATTAGTTTTCAGGATCTCTACAGAATTTGATTTTCACACTTTAGACCTTCACAAATATATGCGGTACTCACTGATAGATGGGTTTCTCCGTTGCTGTGTGGCGTCCCACGTGTAAAACAGCCAGTGTACGCTTACCTCTGAGATCCCAAATGATGTCTCGTGAGATTACCGCAGATGTGTAGCTGAATTGAAGTATTTGCAATCACATCGTATTTTCTGTGTTTTTCCACTATTCACTGCAGAATGGAAGGCTCTTGTTAATTTTCTTCTTTGCTATAATCTCTTTAAAAGATTGATGAAAAAGATTATGTGTGCCGGCATGATGTGGTTGATCTTTCTATAGATGAGGTATTTTCCAATGGCAACCAGACACGTTTCGGAGCTTTGTTAGACCTGCTCCTTCATCAGTGGTATGATATTGCTGCCAAAAATACCTCTTATATATATCCTAAAGACTCAGTCTCTAGGATTTGTGATAATCTCTGGATTGGATTTCGCTCCTTGGATCTCAAGTCCCTTCAAATTGGGTTGATTAAATCACATACTGAATTGCACATATGGTCAAAAAATGGGTAAAAAAATGAAAACAAAACAAAAAACGCATATGCATTTTGCTTGCGGTATCCATGCGTATTTTTGTCTAAAATTTAAAGTAAGTGTGTTCCATCATCCTATATGACCAGGAGGCTTTTCACCCCTGCATCTCAGAAATAGAGCCTTTTTTTCGTATTTGAAATAGGACTGGATGTAATGAAAATGAAGTAAAGTATGAGATAGGACAAACTTCCTTCACAAAAAAATTGCCCATACTTGATTATATATGCGTGTTTAATCATCTGGAAAATAAAACCACTATTATAAAACTATAAAAGCCAAAAAGCACATATGATGATATATAGTCTTGTGTACACCCAGTCTTACCCTTCGGGCCTCAATGCGCTTAGCTGACTAATTCAACAGGGAGGAAAAAAAGAAGGCATGACACTTTGCCATGGGCCACAAAGGCCTAGAGAATAAGGCACCTATTCCAGAGACCAATTTCCTAGCACTTATCAAATGGAGAGTCAAGAAAAAGGGGAGGAAGGTAGGGGATCTCAAGGTTCAAAGGGTTCAGACGAGATATAGAGAATGTGAAGAAAACAATTGAATAAACGTGGGGAAAAAGTATCTTTAAAATAAAAGAACATTACCAACTGTGAATTTATAGACTAAGATCTAAGAAAACCCCCAAAATTATATAAACCAAATAAGTGTTATATAGGAAGATCAAACGCCTGTTTGAAAAGTAAGGTTTTCAGTGCACGTCTGAATGAGAGAAGACTGGCAATCATTTTAAGGGCCAGAGGTAGGTGGTTCCAAAATCTGGCCCCTTGAGCCGAAAAGGATCTACCTCCATGTCTGATCTTGTTAACTTGTGGAATGTTACTAGACCTCAATGTCCTCACCGGGGCGTACCTGGTGAATTTACGTTGCAGGTACAAGGGCCCCACACCATGGAATACCCTATGCATGAAGCATCCAATCTTGAACATCACCTGTTTTTGGATGGGGAGCTAGTGCAAGGCATTAAGAGAGGGAGTGATATACTCTCGGCGGGCAACACCCGTTAAGAGCCTTGCTGCGGCATTCTGCACAAGTTAAAGTGTATGCGAGTTCTTCTTAGGAAGTCCCATGTACATGGCATTACAATAGTCCAACCGACTGCTGATCGCTGCTCCGACCAAGGCTTTCCTGGGATATACTTTTATCTTAGGATTTTCCTGCGATTTTTGGTGAACTTGTGCGTTTTTATGCACAAAGTTAAAAGAAAATACACTCGGTCAGCCTATGTATTCTAAAATTGTTTTAAAAATTTTCTTTGTTTCTCTCTTTTCTTGCATCACCTCTATAGAGACCTTTTCATATTGATGACAGAGTTAAGTATATGGGAATTGTCAGGAGTGGAGAATATAGGTATGCCCTAACTGCTGCCACTACACCACAGTTAGACTTCATGCACATGACCGATCAGCATTTGTCGTGGATCGCATTCTTTTGTATGGGTCTTAAAAAAAAAAAAAGGAAAGAGAAAAGCACACTGGTATCATCCATGTGTTGTGCGTAACTGTATGTCTGTCTCGAAAATTATAGAACCTGTCCTGTCTGTGCTGACACAGGACCCAGTGACGTAGCTATCAGGGAAACAGGGGAAGCGACTGCTTCGAGGAATGAGATCAGAAGGGGCCCCAGAGCAGTACTGAAGGTTTTCATTAGATCTAGGGCTGCCACTACTCACAACTGCTGGACTTTTTCTATTGGCTGGCAGCTTACTATGACATCCGCTGCCAGCCAATAGCAGAACTTTATGGGATCAAGCCCCACCCACCAGTGTGCCCCCCCATGAGTCTTGTTCTCTGACCGCCCATAGTAGGTTACTGATTAACCCCTCCACTGCTGTCCCAAGATGGCACAGAGGGATGATGGCACCTACTTCTCCAGGCTGCTTGTGAGGACCAGACATCAGTCTACTGGAAAGGTAAGAGTCTGTGTGTAGAAATAGGCGTATAACTACTCGTATGTTCGTGTGTGTGTGTATATATATATATATATATATATATGTATTAGGGTGTTTATTTTTTCTAAAGATTTCTTTCATATGACTTTGCTTAAGCCCCAAGTCTCAGTGATATAAAAGACATATACACCAAATTCCAAGAAGATTGGATAATATTTAGGGGTTGCACATAGGGATGAGCGAACTCGAACTGTATAGTTCGGGTTCGTACCGAATTTTGGGGTGTCCGTGACACGGACCCGAACCCGCACATTTTCGTAAAAGTCCGGGTTCGGGTTCGGTGTTCGTCGCTTTCTTGGCGCTTTTGTGACGCTTTCTTGGCGCTTTTTGAAAGGCTGCAAAGCAGCCAATCAACAAGCGTCATACTACTATTGGCATGGCTGTGATTGGCCAGAGCACCATGTGACCCAGCCTCTATTTAAGCTGGAGTCACATAGCGCCGCCCGTCACTCTGCTCTGATTAGCGTAGGGAGAGGTTGCGGCTGCGACAGTAGGGCGAGATTAGGCAGATTAACTCCTCCAAAGTACTTGATTATTGATCGATCTGCAGCTGTGGATCATTGAGCTGCTGATACTCAATTGCTCACTGTTTTTAGGCTGCCCAGACCGTTTGTCAGTCACATTTTTCTGGGGTGATCGGCGGCCATTTTGTGTCTTGTGGTGCGCCAGCACAAGCTGCGACCAAGTGCATTTAACCCTCAATGGTGTGGTTGTTTTTTGGCTAAACCCTACATCAGGGTGAAGCTGTCACACCAAGTGCATTTAACCAGCAATAGTCTGTTTATTTTTTGGCCATATACTACATCAGGGGCAAGCTGCGCCTGTCACCAAGTGCATTTAACCCTCAATGGTGTGGTTGTTTTTTGGCTAAAGCCTACATCAGGGTGAAGCTGTCACACCAAGTGCATTTAACCAGCAATAGTCTGTTTATTTTTTGGCCATATACTACATTAGGGGCAAGCTGCGCCCGTCACCAAGTCCATTTAACCCTCAGTAGTGTGGTTGGTCAAGCTATCACACCAAGTGCATTTAACCAGCAATAGTCTGTTCATTTTTTGGCCATATACTAAATCAGGGGCAAGCTGCGCCCGTCACCAAGTGCATTTAACCAGCAATAGTCTGTTCATTTTTTGGCCATATACTACATCAGGGGCAAGCTGCGCCCGTCACCAAGTGCATTTAACCCTCAGTAGTGTGGTTGGTCAAGCTGTGACACCAAGTGCATTTAACCAGCAATAGTCTGTTCATTTTTTGGCCATATACTACATCAGGGGCAAGCTGCGCCCGTCACCAAGTGCATTTAACCCTCAGTAGTGTGGTTGGTCAAGCTATCACACCAAGTGCATTTAACCAGCAATAGTCTGTTCATTTTTTGGCCATATACTAAATCAGGGGCAAGCTGCGCACGTCACCAAGTGCATTTAACCAGCAATAGTCTGTTCATTTTTTGGCCATATACTACATCAGGGGCAAGCTGCGCCCGTCACCAAGTGCATTTAACCCTCAGTAGTGTGGTTGGTCAAGCTATCACACCAAGTGCATTTAACCAGCAATAGTCTGTTCATTTTTTGGCCATATACTAAATCAGGGGCAAGCTGCGCCTGTCACCAAGTGCATTTAACCAGCAATAGTCTGTTCATTTTTTGGCCATATACTACATCAGGGGCAAGCTGCGCCCGTCACCAAGTGCATTTCACCCTCAGTAGTGTGGTTGGTCAAGCTGTGACACCAAGTGCATTTAACCAGCAATAGTCTGTTCATTTTTTGGCCATATACTACATCAGGGGCAAGCTGCGCCCATCACCAAGTGCATTTAACCCTCAGTAGTGTGGTTGGTCAAGCTGTCACACCAAGTGCATTTAACCAGCAATAGTCTGTTCATTTTTTGGCCATATACTAAATCAGGGGCAAGCTGCGCCTGTCACCAAGTGCATTTAACCCTCAATGGTGTGGTTGTTTTTTGGCTAAAGCCTACATCAGGGTGAAGCTGTCACACCAAGTGCATTTAACCAGCAATAGTCTGTTCATTTTTTGGCCATATACTACATCAGGGGCAAGCTGCGCCCGTCACCAAGGGCATTTAACCCTCAGTAGTGTGGTTGGTCAAGCTATCACACCAAGTGCATTTAACCAGCAATAGTCTGTTCATTTTTTGGCCATATACTACATCAGAGGCAAGCTGCGCCCGTCACCAAGTGCATTTAACCCTCAGTAGTGTGGTTGGTCAAGCTATCACACCAAGTGCATTTAACCAGCAATAGTCTGTTCATTTTTTGGCCATATACTAAATCAGGGGCAAGCTGCGCCCGTCACCAAGTGCATTTAACCAGCAATAGTCTGTTCATTTTTTGGCCATATACTACATCAGGGGCAAGCTGCGCCCGTCACCAAGTGCATTTAACCCTCAGTAGTGTGGTTGGTCAAGCTATCACACCAAGTGCATTTAACCAGCAATAGTCTGTTCATTTTTTGGCCATATACTACATCAGGGGCAAGCTGCGCCCGTCACCAAGTGCATTTAACCCTCAGTAGTGTGGTTGGTCAAGCTATCACACCAAGTGCATTTAACCAGCAATAGTCTGTTCATTTTTTGGCCATATACTAAATAAGGGGCAAGCGGCGCCCGTCACCAAGTGCATTTAACACTCAGTAGTGTGGTTGGTCAAGCTGTGACACCAAGTGCATTTAACCATCAATAGTCTGTTCATTTTTTGGCCATATACTACATCAGGGGCAAGCTGCGCCCGTCACCAAGTGTATTTAACCCTCAGTAGTGTGGTTGGTCAAGCTGTGATACCAAGTGCATTTAACCAGCAATAGTCTGTTCATTTTTTGGCCATATACTACATCAGGGGCAAGCTGCGCCTGTCACCAAGTGCATTTAACCAGCAATAGTGTGGTTATTTTTTGGCCATATCCCAGTCTAATTCTGTCACTAAATCCATACCGGTCACCCAGCGCCTAAATACTAGGCCTCAAATTTATATCCCGCTAAATCTCTCGTTACCGCTGTCCTATTGTGGCTGGGAAAGTTATTTAGTGTCTGTCAAAGCACATTTTTTGTTCTGGGTTGAAATACAATTCCCAATTTAGCAATTTCATAATTTAGTGGTTTCTGCTATATCAGAGCTATTTGAAATCTCTACCTAAAAGGGTATATAATATTCAAGGTGCACATAGGGTCATTCAGAATAACTTCACACACACGCTACTGTGCATTTCCAAGTCCAATTCTGTTAGTAAATCCATACCGGTCACCCAGCGCCTAAATACTAGGCCGCAAATTTATATCCCGCTAAATCTCTCGTTACCGCTGTCCTGTTGTGGCTGGGAAAGTTATTTAGTGTCCGTCAAAGCACATTTTTTGTTCTGGGTTGAAATACAATTCCCAATTTAGCAATTTCATAATTTAGTGGTTTCTGCTATATCAGAGCTATTTGAAATCTATCCCTAAAAGGGTATATAATATTCAAGGTGCACATAGGGTCATTCAGAATAACTTCACACACACGCTACTGTGCATTTCCAAGTCTAATTCTGTCACTAAATCCATACCGGTCACCCAGCGCCTAAATACTAGGCCTCAAATTTATATCCCGCTAAATCTCTCGTTACCGTTGTCCTGTTGTGGCTGGGAAAGTTATTTAGTGTCCGTCAAAGCACATTTTTTGTTCTGGGTTGAAATACAATTCCCAATTTAGCAATTTCGTAATTTAGTGGTTTCTGCTATATCAGAGCTATTTAAAATCTATCCCTAAAAGGGTATATAATATTCAAGGTGCACATAGGGTCATTCAGAATAACTTCACACACACGCTACTGTGCATTTCCAAGTCCAATTCTGTTAGTAAATCCATACCGGTCACCCAGCGCCTAAATACTAGGCCTCAAATTTATATCCCGCTAAATCTCTCGTTACCGCTGTCCTGTTGTGGCTGGGAAAGTTATTTAGTGTCTGTCAAAGCACATTTTTTGTTCTGGGTTGAAATACAATTCCCAATTTAGCAATTTCATAATTTAGTGGTTTCTGCTATATCAGAGCTATTTGAAATCTCTACCTAAAAGGGTATATAATATTCAAGGTGCACATAGGGTCATTCAGAATAACTTCACACACACGCTACTGTGCATTTCCAAGTCCAATTCTGTTAGTAAATCCATACCGGTCACCCAGCGCCTAAATACTAGGCCGCAAATTTATATCCCGCTAAATCTCTCGTTACCGCTGTCCTGTTGTGGCTGGGAAAGTTATTTAGTGTCCGTCAAAGCACATTTTTTGTTCTGGGTTGAAATACAATTCCCAATTTAGCAATTTCATAATTTAGTGGTTTCTGCTATATCAGAGCTATTTGAAATCTATCCCTAAAAGGGTATATAATATTCAAGGTGCACATAGGGTCATTCAGAATAACTTCACACACACGCTACTGTGCATTTCCAAGTCTAATTCTGTCACTAAATCCATACCGGTCACCCAGCGCCTAAATACTAGGCCTCAAATTTATATCCCGCTAAATCTCTCGTTACCGTTGTCCTGTTGTGGCTGGGAAAGTTATTTAGTGTCCGTCAAAGCACATTTTTTGTTCTGGGTTGAAATACAATTCCCAATTTAGCAATTTCGTAATTTAGTGGTTTCTGCTATATCAGAGCTATTTAAAATCTATCCCTAAAAGGGTATATAATATTCAAGGTGCACATAGGGTCATTCAGAATAACTTCACACACACGCTACTGTGCATTTCCAAGTCCAATTCTGTTAGTAAATCCATACCGGTCACCCAGCGCCTAAATACTAGGCCTCAAATTTATATCCCGCTAAATCTCTCGTTACCGCTGTCCTGTTGTGGCTGGGAAAGTTATTTAGTGTCTGTCAAAGCACAATTTTTGTTCTGGGTTGAAATACAATTCCCAATTTAGCAATTTCATAATTTAGTGGTTTCTGCTATATCAGAGCTATTTGAAATCTATCCCTAAAAGGGTATATAATATTCAAGGTGCACATAGGGTCATTCAGAATAACTTCACACACACGCTACTGTGCATTTCCAAGTCCAATTCTGTTAGTAAATCCATACCGGTCACCCAGCGCCTAAATACTAGGCCTCAAATTTATATCCCGCTGAATTTGAATACAATACATTGGGCCAAATAATATTTTTGTTGTTGTGGTGAACCATAACAATGAGGAAAACATCTAGTAAGGGACGCGGACGTGGACATGGTCGTGGTGATGTTAGTGGACCCTCTGGTGCTGGGAGAGGACGTGGCCGTTCTGCCACATCCACACCTGTACCAACTACCTCAGGTCCCAGTAGCCGCCAGAATTGACAGCGATATATGGTGGGGCCCAATGCCGTTCTAAGGATGGTAAGGCCTGAGCAGGTACAGGCATTAGTCAATTGGGTGGCCTACAGTGGATCCAGCACGTTCACATTATCTCCCACCCAGTCTTCTGCAGAAAGCGCACAGATGGCGCCTGAAAACCAACCCCATCATTCTGTCACATCACCCCCATGCATACCAGGGAAACTGTCTCAGCCTCAAGTTATGCAGCAGTCTCTTATGCTGTTTGAAGACTCCGCTGGCAGGGTTTCCCAAGGGCATCCACCTAGCCCTTCCCCAGCGGTGAAAGACATAGAATGCACTGACGCACAACCACTTATGTTTCCTGATGATGAGGACATGGGAATACCACCTCAGCATGTCTCTGATGATGACGAAACACAGGTGCCAACTGCTGCGTCTTTCTGCAGTGTCCAGACTGAACAGGAGGTCAGGGATCAAGACTGGGTGGAAGACGATGCAAGGGACGATGAGGTCCTAGACCCCACATGGAATGAAGGTCGTGCCACTGACTTTCACAGTTCGGAGGAAGAGGCAGTGGTGAGACCGAGCCAACAGCGTAGCAAAAGAGGGAGCAGTGGGCAAAAGCAGAACACAAGAGACTCCGCCTGCTACTGACCACCGCCATCTGGGACCGAGCACCCCAAAGGCAGCTTCAAGGAGTTCCCTGGCATGGCACTTCTTCAAACAATGTGCTGACGACAAGACCCGAGTGGTTTGCACGCTGTGCCATCAGAGCCTGAAGCGAGGCATTAACGTTCTGAACCTGAGCACAACCTGCATGACCAGGCATCTGCATGCAAAGCATGAACTGCAGTGGAGTAAACACCTTAAAACCAAGGAAGTCACTCAGGCTCCCCCTGCTACCTCTTCTGCTGCTGCCGCCTCGGCCTCTTCTGCTGCTGCCACCTCGGCCTCTTCCTCCGCCTCTGGAGGAACGTTGGCACCTGCCGCCCAGCAAACAGGGGATGTACCACCAACACCACCACCACCACCTCCGTCACCAAGCGTCTCAACCATGTCACACGGCAGCGTTCAGCTCTCCATCTCACAAACATTTGAGAGAAAGCGTAAATTCCCACCTAGCCACCCTCGATCCCTGGCCCTGAATGCCAGCATTTCTAAACTACTGGCCTATGAAATGCTGTCATTTAGGCTGGTGGACACAGACAGCTTCAAACAGCTCATGTCGCTTGCTGTCCCACAGTATGTTGTTCCCAGCCGCCACTACTTCTCCAAGAGAGCCGTGCCTTCCCTGCACAACCAAGTATCCGATAAAATCAAGTGTGCACTGCGCAACGCCATCTGTAGTAAGGTCCACCTAACCACAGATACGTGGACCAGTAAGCACGGCCAGGGACGCTATATCTCCCTAACTGCACACTGGGTAAATGTAGTGGCAGCTGGGCCCCAGGCGGAGAGCTGTTTGGCGCATGTCCTTCCGCCGCCAAGGATCGCAGGGCAACATTCTTTGCCTCCTGTTGCCACCTCCTCCTTCTCGGCTTCCTCCTCCTCTTCTTCCACCTGCTCATCCAGTCAGCCACACACCTTCACCACCAACTTCAGCACAGCCCGGGGTAAACGTCAGCAGGCCATTCTGAAACTCATATGTTTGGGGGACAGGCCCCACACCGCACAGGAGTTGTGGCGGAGTATAGAACAACAGACCGACGAGTGGTTGCTGCCGGTGAGCCTCAAGCCCGGCCTGGTGGTGTGTGATAATGGGCGAAATCTCGTTGCAGCTCTGGGACTAGCCAATTTGACTCACATCCCTTGCTTGGCGCATGTGCTGAATTTGGTGGTGCAGAAGTTCATACACAACTACCCCGACATGTCAGAGCTGCTGCATAAAGTGCGGGCCGTCTGTTCGCGCTTCCGGCGTTCACATCCTGCTGCTGCTCGCCTGTCTGCGCTACAGCGTAACTTCGGCCTTCCCGCTCACCGCCTCATATGCGACGTGCCCACCAGGTGGAACTCCACCTTGCACATGCTGGACAGACTGTGCGAGCAGCAGCAGGCCATAGTGGAGTTTCAGCTGCAGCACGCACGGGTCAGTCGCACTACAGAACAGCACCACTTCACCACCAATGACTGGGCCTCCATGCGAGACCTGTGTGCCCTGTTGCGCTGTTTCGAGTATTCCACCAACATGGCCAGTGGCGATGACGCCATTATCAGCGTTACAATACCACTTCTATGTCTCCTTGAGAAAACACTTAGGGCGATGATGGAAGAGGAGGTGGCCCAGGAGGAGGAGGAGGAGGAAGAGGGGTCATTTTTAGCACTTTCAGGCCAGTCTCTTCGAAGTGACTCAGAGGGAGGTTTTTGGCAACAGCAGAGGCCAGGTACAAATGTGGCCAGCCAGGGCCCACTACTGGAGGACGAGGAGGACGAGGATGAGGAGGAGGTGGAGGAGGATGAGGATGAAGCATGGTCACAGCGGGGTGGCACCCAACGCAGCTCGGGTCCATCACTGGTGCGTGGCTGGGGGGAAAGGCAGGACGATGACGATACGCCTCCCACAGAGGACAGCTTGTCCTTACCCCTGGGCAGCCTGGCACACATGAGCGACTACATGCTGCAGTGCCTGCGCAACGACAGCAGAGTTGCCCACATTTTAACCTGTGCGGACTACTGGGTTGCCACCCTGCTCGATCCACGCTACAAAGACAATGTGCCCACCTTACTTCCTGCACTGGAGCGTGATAGGAAGATGCGCGAGTACAAGCGCACGTTGGTAGACGCGCTACTGAGAGCATTCCCAAATGTCACAGGGGAACAAGTGGAAGCCCAAGGCCAAGGCAGAGGAGGAGCAAGAGGTCGCCAAGGCAGCTGTGTCAATGCCAGCTCCTTTGAGGGCAGGGTTAGCATGGCAGAGATGTGGAAAACTTTTGTCAACACGCCACAGCTAACTGCACCACCACCTGATACGCAACGTGTTAGCAGGAGGCAACATTTCACTAACATGGTGGAACAGTACATGTGCACACCCCTCCACGTACTGACTGATGGTTCGGCCCCATTCAACTTCTGGGTCTCTAAATTGTCCACGTGGTCAGAGCTAGCCTTTTATGCCTTGGAGGTGCTGGCCTGCCTGGCGGCCAGCGTTTTGTCTGAACGTGTATTCAGCACGGCAGGGGGCGTCATTACAGACAAATGCAGCCGCCTGTCTACAGCCAATGTGGACAAGCTGACGTTCATAAAAATGAACCAGGCATGGATCCCACAGGATCTGTCCGTCCCTTGTCCAGATTAGACATTAACTACCTCCCCTTAACCATATATTATTGGACTCCAGGGCACTTCCTCATTCAATCCTATTTTTATTTTCATTTTACCATTATATTGCGAGGCTACCCAAAGTTGAATGAACCTCTCCTCTGTCTGGGTGCCGAGGCCTAAATATATGGCAATGGACTGTTCCAATGTTGGGTGACGTGAAGCCTGATTCTCTGCTATGACATGCAGAATGATTCTCTGCTGACATGAAGCCAGATCCTCTGTTACGGGACCTCTCTCCTCTGCCTGGGTGCTGGGCCTAAATTTATGAAAATGGACTCTTACAGTGGTGGGTGACGTGAAGCCTGATTCTCTGTTATGATATGAAGACTGATTCTCTGCTGACATGAAGCCAGATTGTCTGTTACGGGACCTCTCTCCTCTGCCTGGGTGCTGGGCCTAAATATATGCCAATGGACTGTTGCAGTGGTGGCTGACGTGAAGCCTCATTCTCTGCTATGACATGCAGACTAATTCTCTGCTGACATGAAGTCAGATCCTCTGTTACGGGACCTCTCTCCTCTGCCTGGGTGCTGGGCCTAAACTTATGAAAATGGACTCTTACAGTGGTGGGTGACGTGAAGCCTCATTCTCTGCTATGACATGCAGACTAATTCTCTGCTGACATGAAGCCAGATTGTCTGTTACGGGACCTCTCTCCTCTGCCTGGGTGCTGGGCCTAAATATATGCCAATGGACTGTTGCAGTGGTGGGTGACGTGAAGCCTCATTCTCTGCTATGACATGCAGACTAATTCTCTGCTGACATGAAGCCAGATCGTCTGTTACGGGACCTCTCTCCTCTGCCTGGGTGCTTGGCCAAAACTTAGGAAAATGGACTGTTGCAGTGGTGGTTGACGTGAAGCCTGATTCTCTGCTATGACATGCAGACTGATTCTCTACTGACATGAAGCCAGATTGTCTGTTACGGGACCTCTCTCCTCTGCCTGTGTGCTGGGCCTAAATATATGCCAATGGACTGTTGCAGTGGTGGCTGACGTGAAGCCTCATTCTCTGCTATGACATGCAGACTAATTCTCTGCTGACATGAAGCCAGATCCTCTGTTACGGGACCTCTCTCCTCTGCCTGTGTGCTGGGCCTAAATATATGCCAATGGACTGTTGCAGTGGTGGGTGACGTGAAGCCTCATTCTCTGCTATGACATGCAGACTGATTCTCTGCTGACATGAAGCCAGATTGTCTGTTACGGGACCTCTCTCCTCTGCCTGGGTGCTGGGCCTAAATATATGCCAATGGACTGTTGCAGTGGTGGGTGACGTGAAGCCTCATTCTCTGCTATGACATGAAGACTGATTCTCTGCTGACATGAAGCCAGATTGTCTGTTACAGGACCTCTCTCTTCTGCCTGGGTGCTGGGCCTAAATTTATGACAATGGACTGTTGCAGTGGTGGGTGACGTGAAGCCTCATTCTCTGCTATGACATGCAGACTAATTCTCTGCTGACATGAAGCCAGATTGTCTGTTACGGGACCTCTCTCCTCTGCCTGGGTGCTGGGCCTAAATTTATGACAATGGACTGTTGCAGTGGTGGGTGACGTGAAGCCTGATTCTCTGCTATGACATGCAGACTGATTGTCTGCTGACATGAAGCCAGATTGTCTGTTACGGGAACTCTCTCCTCTGCCTGTGTGCTGGGCCTAAATATATGCCAATGGACTGTTGCAGTGGTGGCTGACGTGAAGCCTCATTCTCTGCTATGACATGCAGACTGATTCTCTGCTGACATGAAGCCAGATCCTCTGTTACGGGACCTCTCTCCTCTGCCTGGGTGCTGGGCCTAAATTTATGAATATGGACTCTTACAGTGGTGGGTGACGTGAAGCCTGATTCTCTGCTATGACATGAAGACTGATTCTCTGCTGACATGGAGCCAGATTGTCTGTTACGGGACCTCTCTCCTCTGCCTGGGTGCTGGGCCTAAATATATGCCAATGGACTGTTGCAGTGGTGGCTGACGTGAAGCCTCATTCTCTGCTATGACATGCAGATTAATTCTCTGCTGACATGAAGCCAGATTCTCTGTTACGGGACCTCTCTCCTCTGCCTGGGTTCCGGGGCCTAAATATCTGAGAATGGACTGTTCCAGTGGTGGGTGACGGGAAGCCAGATTCTCTGCTATGGGACCTCTCTCCAATTGATTTTGGTTAATTTTTATTTATTTAATTTTTATTTTAATTCATTTCCCTATCCACATTTGTTTGCAGGGGATTTACCTACATGTTGCTGCCTTTTGCAGCCCTCTAGCCCTTTCCTGATCTGTTTTACAGCCTTTTTAGTGCCGAAAAGTTCGGGTCCCCATTGACTTCAATGGGGTTCGGGTTCGGGACGAAGTTCGGATCGGGTTCGGATCCCGAACCCGAACATTTTCGGGAAGTTCGGCCGAACTTCTCGAACCCAAACATCCAGGTGTTCGCTCAACTCTAGTTGCACACATTGATCTCTTTTTTTTACTACTCTCACTCCTGTACCTAGGAGGTTGGTCTAAAAACAACTTTAGTTTCAGGATCCCAGGGGCTCTGCATCAAGCAAGGTGGATGGCAAAGACAATATATGCACTTAAAGTTGTCCTCTTCACTAAACAGTTGAATATTCCTCAACGAGAATTGAATGGAATGAAACGGGTTGCACATTTTGTCAGCCCTTATATATGTTCGCTTTTTGCACGAGGCAATTGAAAGTCAATGGGCTCCAAAGAATGATTTGGATATGCTACAGCTTCTGAGCACTTACACAGATACAGACATAAAAAAGTGGTCTCACAGTTGCTAATAGACACCTTTGGTATCTGTCAGAAACAAACATAGGATTGGGTTTTTTGGACAAACGTTTTACTCAGGCTGTTAAGGAAAATATGAAAAAAAATATTAGAAACCAAAACTGCAAAGAAAAAGGAAATGAAATGATTAGAGGGTAAAAACCTAGTTTTTGAAGGAAAATACCGGAGCCATTTAGTTACTAATAAAACAAAGACGTTCTTTAAATTGTTTGGGATTCACAACGTGACAGAATACTGCAGTGATTCTCTAAAAAGCCATGTGAACGCTCTTAAGGTGGTCTATGATACCGCAGAAAGAGGAATTGCTTTGACAAAAAAGTTTAACAAATCGGTCAGGGACAAACAACAAAAACAATTCTTGTTGAGAAAAGTTGTCCCCAAGCTAACAAAAGAAGGGATTGCATCATTCAAAGTTGTTTAATATAAGACATGTTTTGCCTATCATACTACCTATTAATCTTAGTGTCTAGTTTTAATAATATTTTAAGTTTGTGATTTTCTAGTTTTCCCAATAAAAGAAATGAACGTTGAAAAATCATATTTTTTGCCTACTTTTACAAAACTGATCAAAGTGTGCAACCTACAAATATTATCCAATCTTCTTGAAATTTGGCATATATATCTTTTTAATCACTGAGACTTTACATTTGGTGGACACCTGACCATATTGGGAGGGTGTACAGGGACTGTGGGTCCCCCTTCCCCTTTTTCCTAGGTCCCCTATCCTTGTTATAGGGCCCCATTCGTTTGGGTTGAGGTTCTGGTGCGTTGGGGGTTAATGGTTACATCCTGCCGGCAGGAAGGGGCGTGCTGCTGAGTGCCCCTTTATAAGGCTCTGCGTCCCCTCCCTCTTCCTCTTTGCAGAAGCGCTGTGTGTCTGGTAAGATCAGCGTTCCGTCTGACAAGAGGCATGGATCCCCTGAGGGATATGTTTATAGCTCGCATGGCGAAGGGGGGTGAGGACTGGCTGCGCTCGTTTCTCTGCAGCCTCGGATCCCCCCTGCCGTCTGCCCCTGGCCTTGCTGTGACCGCCGGTGGCGGTTCTGAGATGCCCCCTGATTCTGTAGCTCATTCGGGGGGTCGGCGGTCTTCCCGCAATAGCCGCCCCCCTGTTAGACTGGGGCATAGCCCTCCCCTTCCTCTCTGCGTACCTTGAGCACTGTACATGCAGCTGTGATCCCGGCTGGCCAGCGCTTCTCTGCTGTGCCGGCCGTAGCTCCGCCCCTTCCGGTTTCGGTATATATGCCGGGAGTACGGCGCGACTTGCAGGATAGTAGTATGGGGGCGAATGTTAGCAGTCCTCCCTCTGGGGATTCGCCACCTAACCCTCCTAGTGCTCAGCCCCCACCTCTCCCAACCCCCCTGAGCAAGGGGTGGACATACCCACTGTGTCATCTGCCCTGGTGGGGGGCATTATGAACTTACCTGCTGCTTTGGGTGCTAATATGAATGCTCCTCAAGTAGCTGCTGCAGGGGCTTCTGTCCAGCAGCCTCAGGCCACCCCTTCTGTCTCTAGGCGGTCACACAGGCGCAGAGTGGGGTCTGATTCATCATCCTCCTCTGTTGAGAGCCGGAGGCGGAGTCGGCGGGGATCGCGTAGGCGTCAGTCCCGTCGCCGGTCTGGCGATTCGAGGTGGAGTAGACGCTCCAGATCTTCTAGGTGGCTGTCCCCATCCTCCTCTGAGGGGTCCTCCGCTGCTTCAGGAGAGTCTGGTCGGGTTTTGCACAAGACACGCAAGAGGCGGATGCCTAGCCGTTCTTCCAGGGTTGATAGCCTGGTTCCAGTGACCTTTCCGCAACCTGAAGTTGCTGCGCCGAATCCTGTGTCGGAGCAGATTCCTTCTACGTCCTGTGAGTACCAGTTCACGGGGGCGTGGGGATCGGGCAGTGGGGGTTCTGATACAGCAGCGTTGTTAAAGGCGCTGTTGGAGAAGTTTAGTCAGCCCCCGCTAATCCAGCCTACCCCCCCACCTCCTCCCCCGGTCAAGCCGGTGCCAGCATTAGCTAGTGTTTATAAGGATTCTTGTTTCTGTGGAGTTAGCTCGCTAGGAGCCCATTTAGAGGAGGCGGTTAGGGAGAAGGTTTGGGCCAATCAGTATATAGATATCTGGTCCCTAGTATCTGTGGACCAACACACGGTGGATAAGGAGAGGCGCTTCCCGGAGAAGCCGTATGAGCGGAGGCCGAAAGTGGCTAAGACAATGAATAATTGGTTGCACGCCTTTTCGGTTTTGGGTTGTGTCATGGGTCAGCGCCACCCCGAACGCTGTTCGGAATTGTTTATATACCAGGATGTCATTTACAGCGCTTATAAAAGCCACGGTGGCTCCGCTTGGTGGCGGTATGATGAGGAGTTTAGGCGCCGCTTAGCATTGCAGCCGGATTTGGGTTGGGGTGTTAAGGCCACGGATGTCTGGCTTAGGTTGATGGTGGGGCAGAAACCTCCTCCCTTTTCGGGGGTGGCCGCTGGACCAGGGAGGTCTTCTTCCCCGGGCCCGGTGGCCGTCCGCCGACCAGAGTCATGTTGGTTGTTCAATGAAGGTAATTGCAGGTTTGCGGGGTTGTGTAGATTTAAGCATGAGTGCTCCGCATGTGGTGGCCCCCATTCAGCCAGTAAGTGTTCCCGCCCTCCCATTAGACCCCCCAAACCGGGCAAGCAGGGTGTGCTTAAGAACTCCGGTGAGCGTAGCAGAGATGTCCCCCTGGCTAGACAGTTACCCCAATAGGCAGGCGGCCGAGCAGCTGAGGGCGGGGTTTTCAGAGGGGTTCTTTATTCCGTTTGTTTTGAGTCGTTGTCCGGTCTTGTCGGATAATCTGAGGTCTGCTCGGGATTTCCCAGATGTTCTCAGGGAGAAAGTTGTGAAAGAGGTGGAATTGGGGCGTATGAGGGGCCCGTTTATTGAGTTACCTTTCCCCAACCTGAGGGTTTCTCCGCTGGGGGTGGTCCCTAAAAAGGAGGCGGGTAAGTTTCGGTTGATACACCATCTGTCTTATCCCAAGGGCTCGTCTGTGAATGATGCCATTACCCCGGAGGATGCGTCAGTGTCATATGTGTCATTTGACAGGGCAGTAGAGTTGGTCAGGGAAGCCGGTAGGGGGGCTCTCTTGGCAAAATCGGACATAGAGTTGGCGTTCCGCCTCCTTCCGGCTCACCCTGATTGTTTTCATTTGCTAGGTTGCCGTGTAGATGGTTTGTTTTACTATGACACGTGTCTCCCAATGGGGTGTTCTATCTTGTGTCACTATTTTGAGTTGTTCGGATCCTTTTTGGAATGGGTTGTTCGTTACGACACTGGGTCTACATCTATTTTACATTACCTAGATGACTTTCTGTTTGTTTCCCCCGGTGCGGAGGGCGGTTGTCGATTCCTGTTAGACAACTTCTTGGCGAGGATGTCTCAGTTTGGGGTTCCCATTTCGGTTGAGAAAACGGAGGGTCCTGTGACACGTTTGTCCTTCCTGGGGATTGAGATTGACACGATAGAGATGGTCTTTAGACTCCCCGACGAGAAGCTTCAGAAGCTTCTTGGCTTGATTGACGGTTTCCTAGCCGTTAGGAAGGTTACTCTGCTTCAGCTTCAGCCCTTGTTGGGTCTTCTGTGCTTTGCGTGCAGAGTGATGCCCATGGGGCGGGTTTTCACACGGCGTTTGTCGTTGGCTTTGTGTGGTGTCAAAGCCCCTAGTCATCATATCAGGCTTACTAGGTCCCTGAAGGAGGATTTAAAGGTTTGGAGATCTTTTTTGCTGGTTTTTAATGGGCATACGTGTTATATGTCTAAAGCGGTTCCTAATTCAGAATTGTGTCTGTTTTCCGATGCCGCGGGATCCTGCGGTTTCGGCTCCATTTTTGGTAACGAGTGGTGTGCTGGCTCATGGCCGGTGTCGTGGTCTTCCTCTGGGTTGTGCCGGAACCTCACGTTGCTAGAACTGTTCCCTATTATTGTGGCGGTAGAACTTTGGGGTAGGAGTTTATCCAATAGACATGTTTCATTTTGGACGGATAATTTGTCGGTGGTTTATGGTATTAACAGTCTTTCTTCCTCTTCCCTCCTGGTTTTGTCATTGCTACGGCATTTGGTGCTTAGGTGTCTCGAGTTTAACATCTATTTCAGGGCTCGTCATGTTCCGGGGGTAGAGAATAAGATTGCTGATGCTCTTTCCCGTTTTCATTGGCAGGAGTTTCGGTCCCTTCACCCGGAGGCAGATCTGGAAGGCAAGGAGTCCTGCAGCACCTATGGCTCCTGGTGGACGACAATTATTGTCGCTGATTCAGTCTTCGGTTTCCCCGGCTACTTGGCAGGCGCATGGTAAGGCGTGGGGGGACTGGGAGAGCTGGGTGGGAGGGAGAGATGTGGCGTCCAGTGATGATCTCCGCCTCTTGAGGTAACGGTTGAATGGTTGTTGCAATTGTGCGCTAGCGGGGTGTCAGCTTCGGTGGCGCAGCGTAGATTGTCAGGGGCTGCCTTCCATTTTAAGTTGCGCGATTGGCCGGATGTTACTAAGAGATTCATTATACACCAGGCTCTTCGGGGGTGGAGGAAGGAACTTGTATACCGTGAATGTAGGCGTCCGGTGTCATTTAACCTGTTAGGCAGACTCATTGCGAAGCTTTCTGACGTCTGTCGGTCCCTGTTCGAGGTGGCGTTGTTTTCTGCTAGTTTCAGTGTAGCATTCTTTGCAGCGTTACGGATAGGCGAGCTGGTTGCTCCGTCTGGTAGCAGACCAGGTGGCCTTTCTTGTGCTGACGTGGTCCTGGGTAATGGCGCGTTGAGGATCAGGGTGAGTCGCTCCAAGACAGACCAGTTTGGTAGCGGGTCGTGGATCCCCTTTCACCCGGTTCCCGGTGTGTCATGCCCGGTGTGTCATGCCCGGTGCGGCTGACGTCTAGTTATAGCTCCATGCGAGGTCCGGGACATAACTTTTTGGCGCATGCTGATGGATCCCCTCTGACTAAGTTCCAGTTCACTTCGGTTTTTAAGTCGTGTCTGGAGTTGTCTGGTATGAATCCCAGGGAATTTGGCACTCATTCTTTTCGAATTGGGGCGGCGACGGAGGCCGCTAGGGCGGGTTTGCCAGAGTCTGAGGTTATGAGGATAGGTAGGTGGAAGTCTGCTTGTTTAGCGAGATATATTAGACCGGACCTGTTATGAAACAGTAAGAATGGAAAGAGACCGGGTATAGGTGTTTTAAAAAAAAAAAATGTTATATAAAAAAAAAAAAAAATGCATGTTTCGCGGTTTTAATGGTTGTTTCTTCACAGGCGCAGTAGGTCCGACGGTGTGGATGGTGGGTCATTCCTACATTTTCTGGGCAGCGCAGAGAGCCGAATGTCGACCCGGCGGGAGATCCCTGGGCTTCAGTGATGTGAGAGTGTCGTGGAGGGGTATCCGGGGCCTCAGATGGTCCCAGCTGTTGTCACAGGTGGTGGAAATTGGCACGCAGGCTAGTGGTCCTGTTGTGTTGGTGGTCCACGCGGGGGGCAACGACATCGGGTCAGTGCCGTTGCTTGAGCTCTTGACGCTCATGCGGGCTGATTTGGAACGTTTTCCATCTTTTTTCCGGGAGGTCATTTTAGTTTGGTCAGAGATTGTGCCGCGGGCGGTATGGCAAAGTAGTAGGGATGGTGAGGCCATCGAGAAGTGCAGGCGGACGGTGAATGCTCGCATGTCCCGTTTTGTTAGATCCCGCGGGGGAGTAGTTGTTCGTCATCGGCAGTTGGAGGGGGACAATCGATCATTGATGAGGCCGGATGGTGTCCACTTGTCCGATATCGGCCTGGACATTTTTCTCTCTGGTATCCAGGACGGGATTGAGCAGGCCATGTTCTTGTTGGGTGGTGGTCGGAGCCCCGTGTGAGGCTGGGTCTCCTCCGTGGCGGCTGGTAAAGAGAACTTGGTTACTGAGCAGGTGAACTGGCGTAATCCGCCCGCTGGGAGTCCAGCGGCTGGCGGATCGCATGGGCTCAGCTATGGTTATGCCGTTTAAAGAATTAGCTGTGGACGACTACCACCCAACAAAATTGTTAAATAAAAGTTATAAACGTGACAAGGTTGTCTGTGTCATTTGTGGAGGGAGGTCATGTTGGGGCCAAGGGTTAGATGGTTCCCTCACCCCTTCTCCTTTCCTGAAAGTGACTACCAACAGTCTTATTTTTTACATTACAAAATGAAACACCCTAATATATATATATATATATTGTGGTAATGTGAACGCTAAAGTGAATAAGGATCCCTGAAGAGGGGTATCTCACCCAGGTTCCTCAACTGGGAAAGATAAGTAAAGTTCCAGAGTGGTGCTGGCTTCAGCAAGGCATAGTTGCTGGAGCTATTTTGCTTAGTATTTAAAGGGCTGAATTTTACTTGGATTGGGAGCTAGGTTGGTAGAGGGAGCTGACAATCCACCCCTCCCATTCCAGGACAGGGTTTCCCTAGCATGAGGGATCCTCAGGTGTAATCATCTGGGATTATTACTGGGGAGTAAAAGCCCATCCCAGACAGGGGGCACGGTTGCAAACAGAGGCTGGGTGCGGCTCTGGGTGTGTGGTTCCAGCCAGGCTAGGCTGAGAAACCACAAGGCTGGGACATAGCCTGGACTGACCGTATTCCAGCCTGGGGGTCTGGTGTACGGTTGGCCGAGAAAGCCAAACCTGACACTCTGTCTGAACAGCACTATATAGGTGAGTCAGGGATTCTACCATATGTTTAGTTAGAGCCCAGCCGGACAGATGTTTGTTCGTTTTATATTATGTTTATTTTGCTGAGGTGCCAAATAAAAGCGATGTTTAGACCTTAAACTTGGTGTCTGGCGAATGGAGATGAGCTAATCCTCCACAATATATATATATATATATATATATATATATATATATTACAGTATATATGTGGTGAGTGCATATGTGAGTCTGTCCATGTATGTTGTGAGTGCATGTATGAATGCATCCATGTATGTGGTGAGTGCATGTATGTGTGCATCCATGTATGTGGTGAGTGCATCCATGTAAGTGGCGAGTGTGTGTATGACTGTGTCCATGTATTTGGTCAGTGCGTGTATGAGTGCGTCCATGTATGTGGTAAGTGCCTGTATGAGAGTGCGTCCATGTATGTGATGAGTGCATGTATGAGTGCGTCCATCTACGTGTGCAGTGACCAGGATGCAGGGAAAAATAGTCTATAGTTTGTTCGTGACGCCAATTGCAGCGTGCGCAAGGTATTGTCAAAGGGCCCTTCAAAGATGTTATACTCATGCCCCAGTTTAGGAATGCCAGAGTGGTGTAATGTCTCTGTATGGTAGTGGCAATGGTGTCAACGGTGTCTCCTACCTGGGTACGGCTGGACTCCTGGCTCACTTGCAATAAATTGAGAGTAGTGATAGTGGGAGTAATAGAGGAATTTGCAGCAGAAATTGAGATCCAGTTTTTGGTGAAGTTAAAACTTGTCTTTACTGATTGTAACTTTCATCCAAGTAAGATACAGATTTTGTCTTAGGTCCCAGCAGGTATTGGAAATGGTTGGCAGGGATTTATCTTCTGCTCTATCAACCTGGAGCTTACAGGAAAAGACGTCTGCTTTGTAGCTCTATACTATGGCAGGTATTTGGCTTCTGCACTCTCTATGTTCTGCTGTTTGGGGACTGACTAGCTGAGGAGGAATGGCTTCTCCTAGGGACTCTGGATTTTACTTACAGTTATCTTCACAGGGTATGCTTTCTTCCTGGAATTCTGGAGTTTTCTGTAACTTTCTGCTTTGTGCCATCCAGCTGAGCTGCACAGCTCAGACTGGGAATTTGATCAAATCTCAGCACGAGACTTGATCCTTGCCGTCTTCCCTATGCAGGGAGAGCTAGAACTGGTTCTAACTGGTTTTCTTCTCCCTTGCTGCAGGATGTGGGAACCTCCACTTCCCTTAAGTAGGGGGGCAGAACAGAACAGGATCATTCCACTCTGAACGGCCATAACATTAAAACTAAATTGAAAATAAGAATTTTTTCAATTTAGGGCACTAAGATGTTGTTTACAAACAACATCTCTTAGCAACCATCAGTGAAAAACATATCGCACCCGCACTTGCTTGCGGATGCAATGCGTTTTTCACGCAGCCCCATTCACTTCTATGGGGCCAGGGCTGAGTGAAAAATGCAGAATATAGAACATTCTGCGATTTTCATGTAACGCAGAACTGATGCGTGAAAAACAATGCTCATGTACACAGACCCATTGAAATGAAGGCGTCGGGATTCAGTGCGGGTGCTATGCGTTCACGTCACGCATTGCACCCGCGCGGAAAACTCGCTCGTGTGAAAGGGACCTAAGGAGGAGGTGAATGTGGTGTTGTAGGTGGAGGCAGCAATGGAGAAGGAGGAGGTAGCCAACAATGTTTTTTTATATTTTTTTATTGGGGTAGGTAGCCCCCAAAATATTGGGACAAATAAAAAATAAATAAAACAAAGAATCATTGCACTTGACTTAAGTACAAAAATGTATGTTTGATGGTGGTATAAATGTCTATTCTGCACAAGGTACAGCCAAGTCTTGTGGGATCCAAGCCTGGTTCATTTTAATGAAAGTGAGCTTGTCCACATTGGCTGTGGACAGGCGGCAGCGCTTGTCTGTGATAACGCCCCCTGATGTGCTAAACACACGTTCAGATAATACACTGGCTGCAGGGCAGGCCAGCACCTCCAAGGCATAAAGGACAAGTTCAGGCCATGTCCCCAATTTGGAGACCTAGAAGTTGAAGGGGCCAGACCCGTCATTCAGTATGTGTAGGCGTGTGCACACATACTGCTCCACCATGTTGGTGAAATGCTGCCTCCTGCTAAGACATTCCATATCAGCTGGTGGTGCTGGTTGTTGCGGCGTGCTAACAAAGCTTTTCCACACTATCCATGCTAACCCTGCCTTCTGAGGTGCTGGCGGTGCCCCAGCTGCGTTGGCGACCTCTTCCTCGTCCTCAGCCTTCACCTTGTGCTTCCACTGTGCCCCCGCTGTCAGGTGGGAATGCCACCAGCAGCGTGTCTACCAGCGTGCGCTTGTACTCGTGCATCTTATGCATCACGCTCCAGTGATGGAATTAAGGACGGTACGCTGTTCTTGTAACGGGGATCCAGCAGCGTGGCCACCCAGTAATCAGTACAAGTTAGAATGTAGGCAACTCGGCGGTCATCGCGAAGACACTGCAGCATGTAATCGCTCATGTGTGCCAGGCTTCCCAGAGGCAACAAAAAGCTGTCCTCTTTGGGAGGTGTGTCGTCTGTGTCCTCTGTATCCCCCCATCCACGCACCAGTGATGGCCATGAGCTGGTCTGGGTGCCACCCTGCTGTTAACATGGTTCCTCCTCCTGCATTTCCTCCTCCTCATCCTCCAGAACTGTGCCCTGGCTGGACAATTGTGTACCTTGGGTTTGTGGGTGCAGGAACCCACCCTCGGAGCCACTTGGGAATGACTGTCCGGAAACCCTACGAAATGATCCCTCTTCCTCCTCCTCCTGTGCCACATCCTCTTCCATCATCGCCATGAGCGTTTTTTTTTTAAGGAGGCATAGAAGTGGGATAGTAACACTGAGAACAGCGTTATCGGCACTGGTCATGTTCGTGGAGTACTCGAAACAGCGCAACAAGAAACACAGGTCTCGCATTGAGGCCCAGTCATTGGTGGTGAAGTGGTGCTGTTCCGCCGAGCGACTCACCCGTGCATGCTGCAGTTGAAACTCCACTATCGCCTGCTGCTGCTCACATAGTCTGGCCAGCATGTGCAAGGTGGAGTTTCACCTTGTGGGCACGTCGCATATGAGGCGGTGAGTGGGAAGGCCGAAGTTACAATGCAGCAGCAGGGTGAGAACGCCGAAAGCGCGCACAGACGGCCCACACTTTTTGCAGCAGCTCTGACATGTCGGGGTAATTTTTAAGGAATCTCTGCACTACCAAATTCAGCACATGCGCCAGGCAACGAATGTGCGTAAAACCGGCTAGTCCCAGAGCTGCTACAAGATTTCGCCCATTATCGCACAGCACCAGGCCGGGCTTGAGGCTGACTGGCACAAACCACTCATCGGTCTGTTGTTCAAGGCCCGTCCACAGCTCCTGTGTGGTGTGGGGTTTGTCCCCCAAACAGGTTTTAAAGCGGCCTGCTGTCATTTACCCCTGGCTGTGCTGAAGGTGGTGAAGGTGTTACGCTGACCGGATGAGAAGCTGGTAGAGGATGAGGAAGCAGAGTAGGAGGAGGAAGCAACAGGAGGCAAACTGAAGCAGGGGTTCCAGGTGGCACTGTAACTCCAGAGGTGGATGAAGAGGCCGCGGCTGCAGCAGAAGAGGATGCAGGAGGAGCCAGAGACCTTTCTTGGTTTTTGAGGTGGTATCTCAGAGGACCTGAACCTCTGTAGGCCTGAAGTAAATATATCTTTGCACAAAAAGGCTGTATTTCAAATGGCTGTATTTCAAATACCTGATTCAAACCCCTGTATGTATAGGGGGGATCACACACGGTCTGAACCCGTGTAGGCCTGAAGTAAATATATCTGTCACGGCGGGGAGTGGGGAAAACCCCCCACCGTGCAATAGCAAGGGCTGCAAAGCCAGATAGCAGGGCACAGGGAGCTAGTCACCACCTAAAGTAAGCCTGAGCTCTCCCTGGACTCCTAGCGCATGAGCCGCCTCAGATGGTAAGGGAGCTCATACTCACGAATCTGTAATGCCCTAGGCCTGATGACAGGGCAGAGACCACCCATTTATCCTACACCACGGATGAAAAGGTGTCTTCAGAGGCCCAGTGGCAGACAGGAAGCAAGACCATGGGATAAACAGTACGGCAGGTAAGTTACACAGTAACATAACTATGCTATCCACACTTACCTGCCGTAGCCGAGATGGAATGCGGCTCCAGGCTGGGAAACCCACAGTCTTGTCTTCACCTAAACCCCTCCGGGAAAGCACTGCCCCTTTCGGAGCCGAGACACCACCAGAATACCTCCATACACCAATACAGCATACACCAGGTGGGGGAGGAAAACAGAGACACACCGGAGGGGACACACAGCCAGGGCAAGGAAACAATATAATAAATAAGGGTGACTCACACCGACACAATGACATACTGCCAGGGAGCGGAGCTCCTACTCAGGCAGACAACAAAATAAGAATGACCACAGGTTCCAACACATAAACATATAAAGAGTCCTGAGGTCACACCCACCACACCTAGCAGACACACCTAAATTCACCTCATGACAACCAAAACGGGGAAAGCACCAAATAAAGGAAAGTGTACATGCAAACAGAAAACTACACGTTGCCCCCGGCAACCAGTCTGCACGCAACAGCGTCACGGTCAAACATAAAATGGCCGTGACAATATCTTTGCACAAAAAGGCTGTATTTCAAATGCCTAATTTAAAACCCTGTATGTATAGGGGGGATCACACACGCCCTGAATCAGTGTAGGCCTGAAGTAAATATATCTTTGCACAAAATGGCTGTATTTCAAATGCGTAATTCAAACCCCTGTATGTATAGGGGGGATCACACACGCCCTGAATCAATGTAGGCCTGAAGTAAATATATCTTTGCACAAAATGGCTGTATTTCAAATGCCCAATTCAATCCCCTGTATGTAGAGGGGGTATCTCACAGGGCCTGAACCAGTGTAGGCCTGAAATCAATATTGGTGCACCAAATGGCAGTATTTAAAATCTCTGAATGTAACACAAATGTATTAAGGGTGTATCTCACAATGACATCTGCATCAAAGGCTGCCAACTAAATTTTTTGTGCCCAAATGAGTGTTTGTTTAATAACTGAATTTGACAGCAGTATATAAGCCTGTAATTTCACACGTGCTGATGCTGCAAGGCCTGAAAATAGTGTTTTTTGGCAAAAAAGTGTGTTTTTCAAACCTCAGAAAATGATGGGTGGATTTCTACCTTAAATTGCACACTGACTAATACAGATGTTGTAGATTGCCCAAAAAGTCTTTTTTTGCTAACAGAATATGAAAGCTTTATATATTAAACTTGAATTTAACACTTGCAGATCTGGAAAATACAGTTTTTTGAAAGAAAAAAAAGTTTTAAACCCCAGAAAATGATGGGTGTATTTCTACCTTAAATTGCACACTGACTAATGCAGATGTTGTTGTTTGCCCCCAAAAAATGGTGATTTGCAATGTCCCAAAAGCTCAGATGTTGTGCTGGTGCACTGAGCATGAATAAAGTGTCCGCCACCCACCTAACTAACAGAATTCTAAAAGCTTGTATTTTTTGGTCAATGAGCGTGGGGCAGGGCAAAACGATAGTGCCCTGCACCCACACAAATCCAGCAGCATCCTCTCCCTACACTTGTAACAGCAGAGTGACGTGCAGCGCTACGTGACTCAAAGGGAACCTGTCACCGGGATTTTGGGTATAGAGCTGAGCACATGGATTGCTAAATGGCCACTAGCACATCCACAATACCCAGTCCCCATAGCTCTGTGTGCTTTTATTGTGTAAAAAAAACCGATTTGATACAAATGCAAATTAACCTGAGATGAGTCCTGTCCCTGACTCATCTCACGTACAGGACTCATCTCAGGTTAATTTGCATATGTATCTAGTCAGGTTTTTTACACAATAAAAGCACACAGAGCTATGGGGACTGGGTATTGCGGGTGTGCTAGCGGCCATCTAGCAGCCCATGTCCTCAGCTCTATACCCAAAATCCAGATGACAGGTTCCCTTCAAGCTTATATAGAGCCTGGGTCACATGCTGCTCTGGCCAATCACAGCCATGCCATTAGAAGGCATGGCTGTGATGGCCTCTTGGGGCAAGTAGTATTACGCTTGTTGATTGGCTGCTGTGCAGCCTTTCAAAAAGGGCCAAGAAAGCAGCGAACACCGAACCCGAACCCAAACTTTTACGGAAATGTTCGGGTTCGGGGTCCCAAAATCCTAAAGTTTGGTATGAACCTGAACTTTACAGTTCGGGTTCGCTCAACCCTACTAGCAAATTATCCATCTCGCTGTTCTAGCACATTTAAATGTAATGTGCTAATTTTACCCAAACGTTACAGTATACCATGCCAAGATACACTTTCACAGCAATAACACTGGCATGACCCGAATAGCTTAATTTCCCTTTCCCAATCTGAATAATATCAAATTTGCTCCAGTAAATTAGTTCTGAAGGTACTGGTTTAATATGTATAAGAAACTAATGAAATATTGAGAAAGCAAACACAATGGCCAGGAAGTGGATGTGCCTAAGCACTACAATAATTGTAATCTTAAAGGGATTCTGTCACCAGGTTTCACCCCCTCCAGATAAAAATATGGTTATGTTCAGGGAGCTTTAACCATTCCTAATGTGGTCTTATAAATGTAATCTGTAGGCTCATTTTGCTAAAAATACGCTATTACTAACCTGTCAGTCATAAAAATAAAGTGCCCAAGAGGATGTCAATAGCTCCAAGCTGCCGCCCTCACCTGCTGCCGTTCGTGCCCAGCTCCGCCTCATAATCTTCTGTGACGCCTCCAGCTCTTCCTCTGTAACATGCTGTGAAAGCCCCCCTCCTCCCTCCTCCCTCTTCCCTCTGTAACATCGCTTTGAAAGCCTCCTGCTCTCCCTCCCTCCCCCCTCCTCCTGCTGCTCTAACATTGCGATGTTACAGAGGGAGGAGGGGGGAGGGAGGAGGGAGGAGGGGGAGGGAGGAGGGAGGAGGGGGGAGGGGGGAGGGGGGAGGGAGAGCAGGAGGCTTTCAAAGCGATGTTACAGAGGGAAGAGGGAGGAGGGAGGAGGGGGGAGGGAGAGCAGGTGTCTTTCAAAGCGATGTTACAGAGGAAGAGCTGGAGGCGTCACAGAAGATTATGAGGCGGAGCTGGGCACGAATGGCAGCAGGTGAGGGCTGCAGCTTGGAGCCATTTACATCCCCTTGGGTACTTTATTTTTATGACTGACAGGTTAGTAATAGCGTATTTTTAGCAAAATGAGCCTACAGATTACATTTATAAGACCAGATTAGGAATGGTTAAAGCTCCCTGAACATAACCATATTTTTATCTGGAGGGGGTGAAACCTGGTGACAGAATCCCTTTAATCTGTCGCATATGTTTCATTTCAACTACTGTATATCATGCAAATCACAAAGATTCTCCCCAGAATGTAAGCTGACACTGCCAGGCAATACACATGTGAATATCCTTTGTCTAACCCACGGTTTGCTTGATATAAAAAAAAAAAAAGCATTACCACATGTTTTCAAGAAAGATACAGTATTTCTCAGTATAATGAATCAATGCCGCTCATTTTTCCCTCAAAAAGCTCAACCTGTCTACAGAGTGTCTTTATGTTTTGTAACTCAGCCGGGGACAGGAAAGATAAAGCAACTGCTGGCCCTGTGTTAGACGTTACGGCTTGTAACTCTCACATCTATGCTTGTTTCACTGACTTAGAGGAAAAATTGTATTTGTTGCTTAGTTTTAAAAAAGCAATGTCAGGCAGCGAGCGATAACAGCGTCTGGATCTCCTATTGCCATTGCTCAGAGCCCATTCTTAAAGACCCTTAATGGACTGCAATATGGTTGAAGGAACTTCATTTACCTAAAAAAATGTCTATCAGACTCACATAATTCAGTGGTAGAAAGGAGCTCAATGATGGTTAATTCCGGATATACCTTATGAGCTGAAGGTAGCAAAGCAAAATATAAGTATGACCACCTCTCTAACATGGGTGCATGATTCCAAGCCCACCAACAAATTTGCACAAAACTGATTGGAATGAGCCCATACATTTTTCAGCACTAACAAATACAGTATGTACTGTCTGATATACAATAAGGAAAATGGTTGCTCTCAAGATTTAATAATGTACACTGTGCACAAGGTTTTAGGCAGGCCTGGGAAAAATGCTGCAAAGTAAGAATGCTTTCAAAACTCGAACTTGAAAAACACAGTTTGCTCATCCCTACTCATGTACAATTGTATAGCCATACAGTGGGTTACTGACTCAACCATAACTGCTTGTTGTGGAGCTCACCAATTTGTGGAACCTCTGGCACTATCATTTGTGTGGCTCAAGTGGCCGTGTTGATCGCGAATATTCTAATCGCAAATTTTTATCGTGAATATTGGCACTTCACGATATTGGCACTAAAATGTATTTAGAAAAAATGTAATAAATACTCTACATAGGAATACCTTTCAAATAAGTTGTAAGTCCTGTCATCCTCAAGGGTTAGAGCAGGTTCCCATTTATTAAAGATTCGCCTTTATTGTTTTCAAACATTATTAGTGGTACATTATTCTGCATTTAGTGTTGCACCAGGCGCATTTTTTTTTTTTTTTTTTTTTACATTGTGATATGGTATCTGCTCTGACTATTTCTTTGATACGTTCAAGGGGTATTCCCCTAAAATGTAACCTTTATTACTACAATTAAAAAATATCCCAAAATATAACCAAGAAAACCCCCAGGAAAAAAACAAAGTCCCCATTCCACCCTACCTAAGAGCGGAACTGTTGCCCTGAGAAGGGTGCTTCACTGTCTTCTTTGTTGCACCTATGTTAAGGATGTCATGATATTAATGTGAAGCAACTACAATATGGCACTGGCACCTAGATGTTTACATACCAAAGTTTGTAAAATAATGCACAATGCGCAGATGCCAAGTGTTATCTCTTTACTTGTTTTTGTATTTTAGCCAATGAAACAATGGCATGAGCCTCAGTAGAGGAACACCCTCTCTGATGATATAAAAACCGCTTAACTTCCTGTAATAAATTAGTTTTGTTTTCATACTTATGTACTTGGTATCAGTGCGGTTCTTCCGTGCACGATAAACTAACAGCTTGTAATTTGGATCAGACAGTCAATAAGACAGCACAGCTTGTGTGCATCTCCAAAACAGTTTGCGTCCAACGTGGGGCAAATGCGAGACTTTGGACGCAGAAATCATCCACATGCGGGTTGGACGTACATGGGGGAGGAGACTGCAGCTCCAAAACAGGTAAGAAAATGATTTATCTTACCTGATACCCTCCTGTGCCACCGCTCTACGTAGTTGGTGGGAGGGCTGTCCACTTGGACACTTGACCACATACAGCGAAGAACAGAAGTATTTGAACACCCTGCGATTTTGTAAGTTCTCCCACTTAGAAATCATGGAGGGGTCTGAAATTCACATTGTAGGTAGTGTTGCTCACGAATATTCGAATTGCAAATTTTAATCGCGAATATCGGCACTTCGAGAATTCGCGAATATTTAGAATATCGCAAAATATATTCGTAATTGCGAATATTCGATTTTTATGCGAACATTTTAATGCGAATTTTATGTGAATTTTCGCAATCAAGAAGATAATGCCTGGAGATCATGAATTCGCGAATTCGCAAATATATGGCGAATATTCGCCCAAATATTCGCGGAATATCGCGAATTCGAATATTGCCCCTGCCGCTCATCACTAATTGTAGGTGCATTCCTACTCTGAGAGACAGAATAAAAAAAATTAAAAAATCAGGAAATCACATTGTATGATTTTTTTTAAAGAATGTATTTGTCTTGCACTGCTGAACATTAGTATTTGAACACCTTAGAAAACCAGTGTTAAAATTTGGTACAGAAGCCTTTGTTTGTAATTACAGAGGTCAAACATTTCCTGTAGTTCTTGACCGGGTTTACACACACTGCAGCAGGGATCTTGGCCCACTCCTCCACACAGATCTCCTCTAGATCTGTCAGGTTTCGGGGCTGTCCCTGAGCAACACAGAGTTTCAGCTCCCTCCAAAGATGTTCTATTTGATTTTGGTCTGGAGACTGGCTAGGCAACTCCAGAACCTTGATATGCTTCTTACGGAGCCACTCCTTGGTTATGCTGGCTGTGTGCTTCGGGTCATTGTCATGTTGGAAGACCCAGCCACGACCCATCTTCAATGCTCTGACTGAGGGAAGGAGTTTGTTGCTCAAAATCTCACAATAAATGGCCCCATTCATCCTCTCCTTAATACAGTGCAGTCGTCCTGTCCCCTTTGCAGAAAATCACCCCCAAAGTATGATGTTACCACCCACCCCCATGCTTTACAGTAGGGATGGTGTTCTTGGGATGCAACTCATCCTTCTTTTTCCTCCAAACACGACGAGTGAAGTTTAGACCTACTTAGGTCTCATCTTACCACATGACTTTCTCCCATGCCTCCTCTGGATCATCTAGATGGTCATTGGCAAACGTCAGACGGGCCTGGACATGTGCAATGCATGATTTGAAACCATGACGGCGTAGTGTTCTACCGACAGTGACCTTTGAAACTGTGGTCCCAGCTCTCTATGTCATTGACCAGCTCCTCCCATGTAGTTCTGGGCTGATTCCTCACCTTTCTTATCATCAGCGATACCCCAGGAGGTGAGATCTTGCATGGAGCCCCAGTCCGAGGGAGACTGACATTTATCTTTAGCCTCTTCCATGTTCTAACAATTGCTCCAATAGTTGATCTATTTTCACCATGCTGCTTGGCAATTGCCCTGTAGCCCTTTCCAGCCTTGTGGAGGTCCACAATTTTGTCTGGTGCCTTTTGACAGCTCTTTGGTCTTGCCCATGGTTGTAGTTGGCGTCTCACTGACTGTGGGGTGGACAGGGGTCTTTAAAGAGCTCAGACAGGTGGTACTAAGTTAGATTAATGAGTGGAGTAGAGGTGGACTTTTTAAAGGCCTTGGAAAAGGAGGAAGGACTCATGACGTATGTGACAGAATTGTAAAATAAGGACTAAAGTTAGCCATTGCAGAGGCGGAATGCCAAGTCTTTAGAGTATAACTGAAGTCCCTCTCCAGAAGAAGAGAGCAGGTGTTCAGTAGGTAGGTGCTGTCCTCTAACTTCAGGGAGTTTAAGCTGTTTGGGTTAAATGTACATGCAAGAATTACTGTCGCAGAACCCGTAGGAACTCTGTTTGCTGAGATATAGAACATAATATGGAAATGGAAAGCTGGGTACTTGTATAAAGGGAGACAGTGGGGCCACAGCTGTGAGTGGAGTGATGTCACGACGTTGGAATGTGTGATAGTGAGTACAATGTCTGCAATACTAAGCGATAATAACAAGGCAATGTGTGTGATGTACTGAGTGTGTGTGTGTGTACAGAGCTCCAGAAAATGTTTAGGTCTGTCTATTTCTATGTTTGTTCTACATTAAATGTTATATCTGTTACTTGCTATGTCTGTGTGGACCAGAAATCTGACATTGTGTTTTGCCAAATAGAAAACTAGACAAGTAGAGGAAGGTCACACAACAGTTTACTGTGAACGAAATTAGCTCTACCGATGTGATGATGAGGCCAAATTAAGAGTTAAGTTGAGAATGAAAGAAATCATCACAGAGACACAGCGAGGTGTGTGCTCTGGCTTTAGGCCAAAAAGGAGTGAAATTATTGCAAAGTTTCTCACAGGATAGAACACAGGACATTCGACCCTGAATTTAGAACATTCTAATTTCTAGATTTTATTAAAAACAATGTAAGCATCAGCTTAAAAATAAGTATAAGAAATTAGGCTGGACAGAAAGTAATTATTTTTATATGCCACTGATACTACCCTCCAAGATGGCACTGAGAGACCCTACCACGGCATCTTAACTGAGGTAACTTCCTCACCAGCGGACATCTTAACTAATCCAAGTCCCTTGTCCTGCGGGCATTGTGTACTGTAGCGTTGTCCTGTTGAAAAACCCAGTCGTTACCACACAGACGAGGGCCCTCAGTCATGAGGAATGCTTTCTGCAACATCTGGACATAGCGAGCGGCAGTTTGACACCCCTGCACTTCCTGAAGTTCCATTGTTCCACTGAAGGACAAAGCACCCCATACCATTATGGTGCCCCCTCCACTGTGGCGCATAGAAAAAATCTCAGGCAGGATCTGCTTGTCATGCCAGTAATGTTGGAAACCATCAGGACCATCAAGGTAAAAAAAAAATCTGAGAATAAAACTTTCCTACACCTCTGAATGTCCCATGTTTGGTGCTCTCTTGCAAAGTCCAAACGAGCAGTTCTGTGGCGTTCAAGGAGACGAGGTCTTTGAAGACTTTTTTTGTTTTTGAAGCCCTTCAGTCTCAGATGCCGTCTGATGGTTATGGGGCTGGAGTCAGCAACAGTACTTAATTTGGGTCGAGGATCGTCCAGTGTCTTGACCAATTGGATCCTCCGGCTCAGTGTTGATGAAATTTTTTTGGGTCTTCCACTTGACTTTTTTGTTCTAACCCTCAGGATCATTTAAGAAATTCCAAATGACTGTCTTACTGCGCCCCACCTCAGCAGCGATGGTGCGCTTTGAGAGACCCTGCTTATGCAGTTCAACAACCCGACCACGTTAAAAAAGGGAGAGTTTTTTTTGCCTTTGCCATCATAACGTGTGACTACCTGACAGAAAATGACAATGAATCCACATCTTTGCACAGATTTGGCCTTTTAACCCCTTAAGAACTTAGGACGTACCGATATGCCATGTTTGCAGAGTCCTTTGTCCTAACTTTAAAACTACATTGCGGCGCGGCAAGGGTTAATCGGAACAGGATGTCCGCTGAAATCATTGTCGCAACGCGATCGTAGCAAACCGCAGGTCAATTCAGACCTGCGGTTTGCGGCTTTACCTGAGGTTTGCAGCGGTGATCGGCAGTGCTATCGGGTCCCTATGCGGCTGTAGGGGGGACCCGATGGAATGGAAGGCAGCGCGAGGGCTTCCTTAGGCATCAGCGCTGCCTTCCGGTGACGAGCCTGTGAGATCCAGCCCCCTAGATCTCACAGGCCGGAAGCTGTATGAGTATTACTCATACAGCCAATGCATTCCAATACAGAAGTATTGGAATGCATTGTAAAGGGGATTAGACCCCCAAAAGTTTAAGTCCCAAAGTGGGACAAAAAATTAAGTGAAAAAAAGTTGAAAAAATAAAGTTTTCCCCCCAAAAAATTAAACGTTTCAAGTAAAAATAAACAAAAACGTCATTTTCCCCAATTAAAGTTAATTTAAAAAAAATAAAAAATAGGGGGAAAAAAAGTATACATATTAGGTATCGCCGTGTCCGTATCGACCGGCTCTATAAACATATCACATGACCTAACCCCTGAGATGAACACCGTAAAAAATAAAAAATAAAAACTGTGCTAAATAAACAATTTTCTGTCACCTCACATCACAAAAAGTGTAATAGCAAGCGATCAAAAAGTCATATGCACCCCAAAATAGTGCCAATAAAACCGTCATCTCATCCTGCAAAAATAATACTCTACTTAAGGTAATCGCCCAAAAACTGAAAAAATTATGGCTCTCAGATTATGGAAACACTAAAACATGATTTTTTTTTGCTTCAAAATGAAATAATTGTGTAAAAGTTACATAAATAAAAAGAAAGTATACATATTAGGTATCGCAGTGTCCGTAACAACTTGCTCTATAAAAATATCACATGACCTAACCCCTCAGGTGAATACCGTAAAAAAATAAAAACGGTGTAAAAAAAAAGCCATTTTTTGTCACTTTACATCACAAAAAGTGTAATAGCATGCGATCAAAAAGTCATACACACCCCGAAATAGTGGCAATTAAACCGTCATCTCATCCCGCAAAAATCATACTCTACCAAAGGTAATCGCCCAAAAACTGAAAAAAATATGGCTTTCAGACTATGGAAACACTAAAACATGATTTTTTTTGCTTCAAAAATGAAATCATTTATTTTTTATTTTTTTCACTTTTTACACTAATTTTTATTTCCAGCAAAGTTCTTTTATCTGAAGATAGGAAACACTGATGTCTGAAAGAAAGGTATATTTGCCAAGAATATAAATTCCATTACATATAATTTAAAAGTAACAAGTAGTCATACACCAATTTATATAATTAACCCCATTAAACCCCCCCTCTTCCCCCTTGATTCACTGCTGTGGGGTCCGATTGTGTCCCTGTTACCATTTATGGTCGTTCCCTGATACCGCAAACAACCAAGCCTTTTGGAGCGAGGAAAAACATTACGAGCCCACCCCCACTAAGATTACTCTAGTTTTCTTGCTAATCTTCTGTAAGCGTCAATGGTATCTATCCAAGCCCTCCACTTAAAATAAGTGGGGCTGTTTTTGGTGCCCCAATATTTAAGAATCAAGGCCTTTGCAGCCATAAAACTCTACAAGGCGATTCTAATCTGATAGGGCGTAAAATCCATAGGGCAGAGAAGACCAAATATTGCCTGTATAAAATAGCGGTTCAATTTAATCTTGTATCTACTATATAGATCTTCATAAATGCTGGTCCAAAATCCACTTATTTCTGGACAGTTCCATAGCAAGTAACTTAGACCAGCATTTTCAGCCGAGCACTTCCAACACGTGTCCTTTTTTTCTTATATATTTTGGCGAGGAAGGCGGGGGAGTAATACAGGCGGTGTACAATCCTAAACTGAATTAATCTGTATTTTTGGGATATCAATGCTTTTTTTATATTTCGATATACTATGTCCCAATCAACAACACTTCCTGCGCCTTATTCAACTTCCCAGCCTGCCTCGCTTTTAAATTTTGTTATTTCTCCTAAACAGTCCCGAAATCTGTGATATATTTGCGACAGAGTGAGTTGTGTATCCCTAAATTTAAAGCAATAATCCAAAAATGAGTTTGCCCTAGTGGTCAAAAGGTTTTTATCCTGAGTGCTCGTGTATGCATGACTAATTTGTGCGATCTATATCTATCTAACAAGGTGTTTGTACCGTTTATTAATTCATCGAAAGGGATAATACTAACATGTGATATTATTTGAGTTAAACGATTAATGCCACGTGAATTCCAGTAATTATAGTCTTCAATTAACATGAACTCTTTTAGATTGTGATTGTGCCAAAGTGGAGTAAAAAGAGTGGGACTACTTACACCCAATATCTTTTTCGTCTTATTCCAAACCCTATCTAACGTATCACTGATTAGACACTGTTTTTCCCTTTTCCCCGGATGCCCAGTCTCCAAAACAGAAAAGATGTCTCCATAAGTTCCCTGAAAGTCCCTTGACAAGATATTCAGCAGCGTCGCAGACTGATGCCCCCCCCCCCCCCCACCCACCACATTATCTGAGCTGCAATGTAGTATCCCTGAAGGAATGGAAGGGAGAGGCCACCATCTCTCTCAGAGAGACAGAGATATTTTTGTTTAATCCTAACCCTTCCCCTCCCCCAGATTAACTCATTTAGCAATCTATCTAGCAGCCCGAAAAAGGAATCATCAATCCATATAGGACATGCTATCAAGGGGTACAGGGTGATGGGGAAGACCACCATCCTAACCAGTGCAATCCTTTCTGCCTGTGACAGGGGCAACTTCTGCCAAGTTCGGATCTTTCCCTTCACCTTATTAATCATGGGAGTTATATTTAGGAGGTTATAACTAGCCAGGTCTGCACTGATTCTAATTCCCAAGTATAGAATAGAATCAGTAAGGCCAAGTGGCCTAATTCCTGATACTTCATCAGGAGGAGTTTGAACTAGGTGGAGGAGTTCAGACTTATCCCAGTTCACTTTATAGCCTGATAGGGAGCCATATTCTTCCAAAATGCTGATAACATGTGGGACGCCCTTCCATCCCTGCCTCAGAAAAACAAGTATATCATCCGCATACAGGCTAATTTTATCTTCTTCTCCTCTCCCTCCAAAGCCAACGATATCTTTAGACTGTCTGATTCTACATGAAAGAGGCTCTAACGCCAGGGCCTCGCTGTAGGGGGAACTGTTCTGAATTGATCCCGTTTATCCTAACACTGGCTGTAGACCCAGAGTAGAGAAACTGTATCCATTTAATAAAATGTTCACCCAGATTCATTCTAGTCAGGGTTCCCCATAGGAAGGGCCACTCCACCCTGTCAAAGGCCTTTTCGGCATCCAGAGACAGGATGGAGCGGTCCTCCCCGTCCCCAACATATATGTTAAGAAAGGCTCTGCGGATATTGGATTGTATATTTCGTTTTGGAATGAACCCCGTCTGATCTGAATGGATCAGACAGTGTATAACCCCTTTCAGCCTATTAGCGAGCAGTTTGGCAAGTATCTTGTAGTCGGTGTTGAGTAATGAAATTGGACGATATGATTCAACTTCAGTCTTATCTTTGTCTTTTTTCAGAATTAGAGAGATGGAAGCCTCCCTCAAGGAAGGGGGAAGTACTCCATTCCTCCAAGATTTATTAAGCATTTAAAGAAGGAGAGGCAATACCGTTTTACGATGTACTCTATATATTTCAAAGGGTAAGCCGTCTCGGCCCGGGGCCGTGTTATTTTTTATACTATCTACCGCGGCCTCCAACTCTTTAAGAGTTATAGGCAAATTTAATTTAGAACGATCTTGGTCGGAGAGAGGCGAGGGAGTACCACTTTGTCCAAAAAATGAACCGAGGCTCCATCTTCCACCTCGAGATCCGACTGGTATAATTTAGTGAAGTGTTCTATGAAGGCAGATTTAATATTTGAGTAATCATTAGTCAAGGCGCCGGAGGATAGCTTGATTTGTTTTATCAGGGTTTGGGTCTTTTGATTAGCGACTACAGATGCCAGCAATCTGCCTGTTTTCCCTTTTTCAAAGAAGGCCCGCTGTCCTGCAAAAAAGGCCTTATTTTGCACTTTTTCGTATAAAAAAGTCTGATGTCCCCTCTTAGCCTACATTAACAATAGTCGGACATTCTCCCCGTTCTGTCTAGCCAGTTCAACCTCCAACGCCCCAACCCTCTCTGCCAGTTCTTTTTCGGTCTTAGCATATGCCGCCCCTTTTTTTTTTATCCTCTTACAGTATACCCCTCTTATCATAGCCTTCAGGGAGTCCCACACAAAGTGTATATGTGTGGATCCATAGTTTAGTGCCCAAAATTCCAAAATTTCCTCCCTAATACTTTCTTGGTCCCCAACCACATGTATCCAGTGTGGATTTAACCTAAAAGATTTTCTACCCTTTTTCACAGAATCAGCTACTGATATCAACATTGGAGTATGATCGGATATAGTGTGTGGCTCATATTTCATTTTTTGTATCCGTTCCAGAATTCCTGGGGTCGCCAGAGATAAATCTATCCTGGACATGACCCTGCAAGATCTGCTAAAACAGGAGAAGGCACTTTTTTTCCCATACAGAGACTGCCACACATCCGTGAGGCCCAACTCCTGGCAGATCCTGCTAAGGGTCGTGGGCTGGTCATTAACGCTCCCCCCTCCACTGATCTCAGATACCCTATCATTTTTTTCCATAACTACGTTGAAATCTCCCTGCACTGATATGGGGCACGAGTCCCATTTACCGATATATTCCACAAGTTTTCTCAACACCTCAGAAGAAAAGGGGGGGGGGGATATATACAAACGCAAGCGCGCATACCCGTCCCATCCATCGGCCGTATAGGAATACAAATCTGCCCTCCTTATCAATCCATTGATCATATGGGTCATAATCCACATTTCTGTGAATGTATACACTTACTCCCCGCGAATAGGTCGAATAGTGGGAGTGGTACTCGTACTGCGTCCAGGATTTTCGCATATAGTACATTTTTTCAGATGTTAAATGGGTCTCCAGCAGCCCCACGATGGCAGGTAGGTGTCTAGAGATGGTATCATAGACCACCCTCCGTTTGAGTTTGTCCGCCAGTCCGCGGACATTCCGTGTCAAAATACGTGACATTTACCCTGTATTGGAGGTTGGTTCATACCATCCACTCCCCTCCTAACTCTACATTGGTCCCCACAGCAGTGAAACAACCCTCCCCACCCCAGCCCGCCCTTCCCATGGTGCATGAGGCAATTAAGACCCATGCTCCTCTCACACATTGCCTAGGCCTCCTGCCTCCCCTCTCCTCCTCTCGTTCCTCACCATTTCTTTCCTACTATATATACACTGAGGAAATCAACTTAAACCCCTTTGAATAAATTTACTTTTGAATAAATTATTCATATTTGACCGCAAAGGAAGAGAAAAAAAAAAAACGCACAGCAGGGGTTCTCATATCCCCCTGGCGTCCAACCAGGCAGAAGCCTCCTCGGAGCTTGAGAAAAAAATAACAGAATCATTCTATACTATTCTTAGTTTGGCCGTAAATAGCATTGAGTATTTAATATTGGCATTAATAAGGCGTTTCTTAATCTCCCCAAATTGTCTTCTTTTAAGCTGGGTAGAGAAAGAATAATCAGGGTAGATCGAAATTTTATTTCCATTATACACCAAATCGCCTAGCTCTCTCTTTCGCCGTAATATTTTATCTCAATCACTAACACACAGCATTTTAGCAAGGAGGCTGCGTGGAGGGGCACCAGCAGGTGGCTTTTTATTAGGGGCTCTATGTGCACGTTCAACCATAAATAATAATGAAAAGGATTTTCGTCCCAGGGAGTCCCCCAACCATTTCTGTATGAATCCCCCTGGGTCATCCCCCTCTGATCCTTCAGGGAGACCTATCAGTCGGATATTCACCCTGCGTGCCCTGTCCTCTAAATTGGTCAATTTTTCTATGCTTTAAATCAATCATCCCCATTAAAGCAACTTCATCTTTAGTGACAGTTAAAGATTGTTCCGTTTCCTTTGCCCTATAGCAAATTTTATCCATATCATCCCTGAGAAGAGAAATATCAGTTTGCATAGAGCATACAGTGGTTGTTAGTGTTCCTAAAGCTTGATTAGTGATTTTTAGGGTGTCCAAAATGTCCCCCAATTTTTGCTCGATTGTCTCCATACATGAAAGTATCCGGTTATCCATATCCTCATTATCACTATAATCGGAGGGCATTACGGCTTTCCTAGGCTCTTCCTTTTTTTCTTGGCGGGCAGTAGGTTTCAGTGTACTTCTTGTTTTTGTGCAAAACATTGTGTAAAACTTACATAAATAAAAAAAAGTATACATATTAGGTATCGCAGTGTCCGTGAAAACCTGGTCTATAAAAATATCACATGATCTAACCTATCAGACGAATGTTGTAAATAACAAAAAATTAAAACGGTGCCAAAACAGCTATTTCTTGTTACCTTGCCTCACAAAAAGTGTAATATAGAGCAACCAAAAATCATATGTATCCTAAACTAGTACCAACAATACTGCCACCCTATCCTGTAGTTTCTAAAATGGGGTCTATTTTTTGGAGTTTCTACTCTAGGGGTGCATCAGGGGGGCTTCAAATGGGACATGGTTTAAAAAAAAACAGTCTAGCAAAACCTGCCTTCCAAAAACGTTATGGCATTCCTTTCCTTCTGCGCCCTGCCGTGTGCCCGTACAGCGATTTACGACCACATATGGGGTGTTTCTGTAAACTACAGAATCAGGGCCAAAAATATTGAGTTTGGTTTGGCTGTTAACCCTTGCTTTGTAACTGGAAAAAAATTATTAAAATGGAAATCTGCCAAAAATGTGAAATTGTATCTCTATTTTCCATTAATTCTTGTGGAACACCTAAAGCAGGAATGGCCAACCTGAGGCTCTCCAGCTTTTTCAAAATGATAACTCCCAGCATGCCCACACTGCCTACAGCTATCAGACTACAGCAGGGCATGGTGGGAGTTGTAGTTTTACAGCAGCTGTAGAGCCGCAGGTTGGCCATGCCTGACCTAAAGGGTTAACAACGTTTGTAAAATCAGCTTTGAATACCTTGAGGGGAGTAGTTTATAGAATGGGGTCATTTTTGGGTGGTTTCTATTATGTAAGCCTCGCAAATTGAATTCAGACCTGAACTGGTCCCTAAAATTGGGTTTTTGAAAATTTCTGAAAAATGTCAAGATTTGCTTCTAAACTTCTAAGCCTTGTAACATCCCCAAAAAATAATAAAATATCATTCCCAAAATGATCCAAGCATGAAGTAGACATATGGGGAATCTAAAGTAAAAAATTTGGTAATCTGGTATTTTTTTTACAAATTTTTGGTAAATTTGGTATTTTTTTATAAATAAAAAATATATTTTTTTGCTTAATTTTACCAGTGTCATGAAGTGAAATATGTGACGAAAAGCGTTTTAAAGTTATCAGCACTTAAAGTGACACTGGTCAGATTTGCAAAAAATGGCCAAGTCCTTAAGGTGAAATAGGGCTGAGTCCTTAAGGGGTTAAAGGCATGTGGTCCTAAAATTTGGATCAGCTGAAAAACAGCCTGTTTCAGTTTAATCATTATTTTCAATTAATTGAATGCTCAAAAATGTTTTGTCTCACTCTTATTTCTTCTTGTTGCATGTTGAAGCTCTACTTGGAACCTTGTTAAGATCCAACAATGTAAAATATGATTTTTTGCCATTTTTCAAGTGGTCTTAAACTTTTGATCAGGACTGTATTGAAGAGAATAGGGCCCAATACTGACCCCTGAGGTACCCCACTAGTGACAGTGACCCAATCTGAGTGTGTACCATTAATAACCACCCTCTGTTTTCTATCACTGAGCCAGTTACTTACCCACATACAGACATTTTCTCCCAGTCCGAGCATTCTCATTTTATATACTAACCTTTTATGTGGTACAGTGTCAAATGCTTTGGAGAAGTCCAGATATAAGACATCCATTGATTCGCCGCTGTAAAGTCTAGAACTTACCACCTCAAAAAAACTGACTAAATTAGGTTGGCATGACCGATCCCTCATGAAGCCATGCTGATATGGCATTATTTGCTTATTTCCGTTGAGATGCTCTAAGATAGCATCTCTTAGAAAACCTTCAAGCAGTTTACCCACAACAGATGTTAAACTTACCGGCATATAGTTTCCAGGCTCTGTTTTTGGACCCTTTTTGAATATTGGCACCACATTTGCTATGCGCCAATCCTGTGGTACATTCGCTGTCAGTATAGAGTCCGCAAATATCCAGATCATGTGCTCTTTGTGGATGGATCGAGGTATGGCCAGGATGGCAGGTACTACACAGGTTGGACAATAGTGACTAAACACTAAACACTCTAAAAGCATAGTCTTTACCACCACACATGTCTGCCCAAGAAGTGGCGCTAAAGACTCTGAAGATGGCTTGCAGATATGCAGAGGGAAAATCAGCCAACATTTACACTGATTCCAGGTTTGCCTTTGGGATAGCCCATGACTATGGGCCCATTTGGAAAGCCAGAAACTTCCATCCTGACCTCTTCAGGTAAACCCATCAAAAATGGGGAAGCAGTGAGGTCTCTTATGGAAGCCCTCATGTTGCCAACTCGAGTGGCGGTGATAAAAAAAAGGGCCACTGTAAAACAGACGCAGAGGAGGCAAAGGAAAAAGTCAGGGCAGATCAGGCAGCAAAAATGGCTGCCAATTTGCCTAGGCAGACCCCTGCCTTAGTGGCCACAGCTCAGGTCTCGGAAATAACTCCTCCTGTCTCCCTGGAAGTTCTTAAGACCTTACAGAACCAGGCGGGGAAGGAGGAAAGGGTGGGTGGGTGTAAAAAGGAGGGACTGCAAATGAGGAAAGGGTGGGTGGGTATAAAAAGGAGGGACTGCAAATGAGGAAGGCCTAATACAGTTCCATGGAAAACTCTGCCTTCCCATGTCCCTCTAACCCACGATGGCACAGGCAACCCATGGAGTGATGCATCAGTCAAAAAACTGCTATGTGTGATTTAGTACATAGCGCATGGTACGCCCCAGGGTTTAGCACTTTAGCAGCCAGATATACTCAAGGATAGATGATTTGTGCCCAGAATAACGTGGGCAAGGTGGCTAAGGTACCTCAGAAACACACGCCTCGCCCCTTGCATCCGTTTCAATGCTTGCAGGCTACATTCAACTACCCAAGGTGGGCATGTATGAGTATGTATTGGTGTGTGATTACTTGTTTTCAGAATGGCCAGAAGCATAATGGGTAGCTAAGGCCATAGCCTAGACCACAGCAAAGAAGATTATGTCCGAAGTTGTATGCAGGTATGGGGTACCTGAGACCATTGAAAGTGACAGAGGTGTTCACTTCACAGGTGAAGTGATGCAGGAGAAGATGAAGATTTTGGGTGTAGAACAGGCCTTACATGCTTCGTACTATCCACAAAGCGGCGGTAGGGTATGAGAAGAAACTGAATGGGGCACTAAAGTTAAAGATTCAAAAAGCCTGTTTGTTTCTATTTAATGAGCCTGCGATGAACCCCAGGATAAGACCACCCTGAAGGGGGGGGGGGGAGGCATTGTGACAATGGCTTAGTAGGTAAATTAGGACAACCTTAGATACCACCCACCGTATTATAAATATCTCAAGGACTGGATGGAGCGAGACACGTACGTATATGGCATATACAAAAAAAAATCTAGGACAATATGGAGACCCTAGAGAAGTATATCAGATTGTGTGTGTGATGTTAAATATGCATAGCAGTTAGAGTACTGACATTGCCCCCAGTGCAGATATATGATATACACATAGCAGTAAACACATGGGATATACCAGATTAGTAACATAGTAACATAGTTTATAAGGCTGAAAAACGATATCTCTCCATCCAGTTCAGCCTGTTATCCTACAAGATTGCATGTGTGATGTACACATAGATAAAATAAAAAAATGTATGTAAAAAATGTTTCCCCTGTTTTTTCCTGTTGCTATGTACAGTCATGTGAAAAAATTAGGACACCCTTTGAAAGCATGTGGTTTTTTGTAACATTTTTAATAAAAGGTTATTTCATCTCCGTTTCAACAATACAGAGAGATTAAAGTAATCCAACTAAACAAAGAAAACTGAAGAAAAGTCTTTTCAAGATCTTCTGTAAATGTCATTCTACAAAAATGCCTATTCTAACTGAGGAAAAAGATAGGACACCCTTGCCCCTAATAGCGAGTGTTACCTCCTTTGGCTGAAATAACTGCAGTGAGACGGTTCTTGTAGCCATCTACCAGTCTTCGACATCGGTCTGAGGAAATTTTACCCCACTCCTCAATGCAGAACTTTTTCAGCTGTGAGATGTTTGAGGGGTTTCTTGCACGTACAGCCCTTTTCAAGTCACCCCACAGCATCTCAATGGGATTCAAATCTGGACTTTGACTTGGCCATTCCAGGACTCTCCATTTCTTCTTTTTCAGCCAATCTTTGGTTGATTTACTAGTATGTTTTGGGTCATTGTCATGTTGCATGGTCCAGTTCCGCTTCAGCTTTAATTTTCTAACTGATGGTCTCACATGTTCTTCAAGCACCTTCTGATACACAGTAGAATTCATCGTGGATTCTATGATGGTGAGCTGACCAGGTCCTGCTGCAGCAAAGCAGCCCCAAACCATGACACTTCCACCTCCATGCTTCACAGTTGGTATGAGGTTCTTTTCTTGGAATGCTGTGTTTGGTTTACGCCAAACATGTCCTCTACTGTTGTGTCCAAATAATTCAATTTTGGACTCATCTGTCCAAAGAACATTATTCCAGAAGTCCTGGTCTTTGTCAACTTTATCTCTGGCAAATGTCAGTCTGGCCTCGATGTTTCTCTTGGAAAGCAAAGGTTTCCTCCTTGCACACCTCCCATGCAAGTTAAACTTGTACAGTCTCTTTCTGATTGTAGAGGCATGTACTTCTACATCAACAGTAGCCAGAGCCTGCTGTAGTTCTCGAGATGACACTTTAGGGTTTTTGGAGACCTCTTTTAGCATCTTGCGGTCTGCTCTTGGGGTGAACTTGCTGGGGCGACCAGTCCTGGGCATGTTGGCAGTTGTTTTGAAAGCCCTCCACTTGTAGACTATCTTCCGGACAGTGGAATGGCTGATTTCAAAATCTTTTGAGATCTTTTTAAATCCCTTCCCAGACTCATAGGCTGCTACAATCTTTTTTCTGAAGTCCTCTGACAGCTCTTTTGCTCTCACCATGGTGCTCACTCTCACTTCAACAGTCAGGAGCACACCAAACTAAATGTCTGAGGTTTAAATAGGGTAGGCCTCATTCAACATGCAGAGTAACGATCTACTAATTATGTGCACCTGGTGTGATATACCTGTGTGAGATCTGAGCCAATTTAAGAGGGAATACATGTGAGGGTGTCCTATCTTTTTCCTCAGTTAGAATAGGCATTTTTGTAGAATGACATTTACAGAAGATCTTGAAAAGACTTTTCTTCAGTTTTCTTTGTTTAGTTGGATTACTTTAATCTCTCTGTATTGTTGAAACGGAGATGAAATAACCTTTTATTAAAAATGTTACAAAAAACCACATGCTTTCAAAGGGTGTCCTAATTTTTTCACATGACTGTACCTCTAGCTCTGTGTCCTTGGCTTATTTGCCTTGTATTTGTCCTGTCAGATCTCGATATAAAGAGCTTTTCTTCTGCCTCCCACTTTTTCCTCGTATTGCTATATTGATCCAGTTTGCAGCCAATACTGTTCATGCCCTCTGGCTATTCTCTATAGCATGTTGTTCTCTGTGTTATTCATCATCACTTCTAGTGACAATACTTTTTAATAACAGCGTATTCCTTATATTATTGTACATTAAAATTCTACATTAATCCTACAATTCTACATTAATCCAAAGTTCACATCTAAGGCAGAAGTTCCATAAGGAGCCTGTAACAGCGGCTGCTGTGCACCACTGTTCCCCTGCTTACTGCCGCGGTCCCAGGCGCCGTGTTCAGCATTGATCTGCTGCCAGTGCTTTCCCATTCACCGCTACAATTCTGAGCTCTGTCTTTGTGGGTGTTTTTTGTTCTGGGATCCATTCCACAGTCTTCTTTCAGCCCTGGCCACAGCATGCTTGCTGCTTGTTCACTGCAGCACTTCATTAAGGCCTGGCACGCGTCACTTCCTGTGCTTTATGGGTTAGATCATGTGACCTCACTGACCAATCCTAACCCTCCTGCACATATATAAGTGGCTCAGCCCCCTTCTCTGCCTGAGTGTCAAGGTCCTTGTATCCTGCAAAGGTTGCTGATTTATCTGCTTGTGGTCCTGTGTACCTGACCTGTACTTGTGTTTCTGAACTCCGCTACCTGTTTGATCCCTGCCAGCTTGCCTTGACTCTCCTGTTGCCGATCCGGATTGCCTGACCTGTGCTGACCTATTGCTTGTTTGACTTCATCTCTGCCTCGTCCTTCAGTCCTGCACTGTTGCTCCTGGTTATGACTTGGCCTGCTGACTATGTCTGTACCTCAGGTACCTTGATCATGTACCTCCTGGTCCGCCTGGACCAGCTGCCTCGTGTGCCAATCCTCCTCAAGAGGTAGCGACCTGGTGTTCCTCTTGGGAAAGCCTATCCCCACCATCAGGGGTACTGTGAAGAAAGAGGGGTTCACTTAGACAACGCCCTTAGAGGAGGTAGGACCCGCTGGTCCATGACAGAGCCTACAAATACTTTTGGTATTTTGTATGGCAGAATCATAGAAACTCAAGGGAACCCGGGTTCCTTCTTAGGTTCAGAAAGGCGTTGGCTGGAAATTTGTCCCTTAGAGGCACCCAGAGCGAAGTTGTGACGTCACACGAAGACGCTCCTGAACTCATCCCTGCAGGCTCCTCCACGCGTGCGCTAGCTACCGGCCGGGGCAGCGCGCAAGGTGTGAGTTAGAGCAAGAAGCATCCCATTAATCTATAAAGCGCTTCCTGGAACAATGGGATCACACCACATCACGGAACGATTATCTATCAGATACAGGTAGAGACCTCGTAATTAGTGTCCTATGTATACATATGTAATCATTTTCACCCTCCCCTACCCTCTCTGTGTGCCAGCACCGGTATTACATACATATCTATAGCTATCAGCCATCTATTATCGGTGAGAGCAGGTTGGACACTCACCCCTAATACTAGGTAGCGGCAAACAAGGTGAATACATCAGGCTCAGAGATAAACCTGACGGCAGTGCAACTGTCTCTGTTCTTCATAAATTCAACTTTTATAAGTCAGTTAGGTGGGCGGCAGCCATTTTATGCAAGTTCAGTGCACTAGCACTGCATCAGAGCTTTTGGGACATTGAAATCCAAGCTTTAAAAACAGCACAAATAATCTGTTTGTAAAAAAAAAATCACAATTTTTTTTTGCAATTTACAACATCTGGTGCATTTGCAGGCTTAGTCAGATTGCAATTTAAGCTAGTTTTTGAAAACACACTTTTTTGCCAAAATCCACTATTTTACAGATCTGTAAGTGTTAAATTCAAGTTTAATATATGCAGCTTTCATATTCTGTTACCAAAATAACCTCTTTTTGGCAATATACAACATCTGGATTGGTGAGTATGCAATTTAAGCTAGAAATACAGCCATCATTTTCTGGGTTTTTAAAAACACACTTTTTTGCCAAAATCCACTATTTTTCTGGTCTTGCAGTATCAGCACATGTGAAATTCAAGGGTTATATACTGCTGTCATATTTAGTTATTAAACAAACATGAGTTTGGGGAAAAAAAATGTGTTTTTTGCAGCCATTGCTGCATATGTCATTGTGAGATAAAGCCTTTACATAGTGTGGTTCTATTCACTTATTTGAAATAAAGCCATTTTGGGCACAATTCTTTAATAGTGACCTAGTGTGGGTCAGGGAGTGTGAGTTACACCCTTTATATACAGGTTTTCTATTCAGTTATTTGAAATACAGCCATTTTGTGCACAAATGTTTAATTGCGGCCTAGTGTGGGTCAGGACTTGTGAGATACACCCTGTATATACAGGGGTTTGATTCTTTTATGAATCAAACACCCTTTTTTGTGCAAAATGCACCATTTTTCAGGCCTTGCAGCATTAAGACGTTTGAAATTCCAGGGTTATATACTGCTGTAAAATTCAGTTATTAAACAAACACCTGTTTGGGCAAAAAGAAATTAGTTGGCAGCCTTTGCTGCAGATGTCATTGTGAGATACACCCTTTATATATTTGGGTTATATTCAGGTATTTGAAATACAGCCATTTTGGGCAGAAATCTTTAATTGCGGCCTAGTCTGGTTCAGGGCGTGGGAGATACACCCTTTAAATACAGGGGTTTTATTCAGGTATTTGAAATACAGCCATTTTGGGCAAACAAATTTAATTGAGGCCTAGTCTGATTCAGGGCGTGGGAGATACACCCTTTAAATACAGGGGTTTGTTTCTTTTATAAATAAAACACCTTTTTTTGTGCAAAATACACAATTTTTCAGGCCTTTAAGTATCAAGATGTTTGAAATTCCAGGATATATACTGCTGTCATATTCAGTTATTAATCAAACAAAATTTTCGTTGGCAGCCTTTGCAGCATATGTCATTGTGAGAAACTGCCTTTACATAGTGTGGTTCTATTCACTTATTTGAAATAAAGCCATTTTGGGCACAATTCTTTAATAGCGGCCTAGTGTGGGTCAGGGCGTGTAAGATACACCCTGTATATACAGGAGGTGTGGACGGGCCTTGAACAACAGACCGATGAGTGTTTGGTGCCAGTGAGCCTCAAGCCCAGCCTGGTAGTCTGCGATAATGGGCGAAATCTCGTAGCAGCTCTGGGACTAGCCGGTTTCGACGCACATCCCTTGCCTGGAGCATGTGCTGTATTTGGTGATGCAGAGATTCCTTAAAAATTACCCCGATATGTCAGAGCTGCTGCATAAAGTGCAGGCCGTCTGTGCGCGCTTTTGGTGTTTTCACCCTGCTGCTGTTCGCCTGTCAGCTTAACTTCGGCCTTCCCGCTCACCCCCTCATATGCGACGTGCCCACAAGGTGTAACTCTACCTTGCACATGCTGGCCAGACTGTGCGAGCAGCAGCAGGCGATAGTGGAGTTTCAGCTGCAGCACGCATGGGTGAGTCGCTCGGCAGAACAGCATCAGTTCACCACCAATGACTGGGCCTCCATGTGAGACCTGTGTTCCTTTTTGCGCTGTTTCGAGTACTCCACCAACATGGCCAGAGCCAATGACGCCGTTCTCAGCGTTACTACCCCACTTCTATGCCTTCTTGAAAAAAACGCTCCTGGCGATGATGGAAGAGAATGTGGCACAGGAGGAGGAGGAGGAAGAGGGATAATTCCGTAGGGTTTCCGGCCAGTCAGTCCCAAGTGGCTCCGAGGGTGGGTTCCTGCACCCACAAACGCCAAGCCTGAGCTTGCCCTTTACACCTTGGAGGTGCTGGCCTGCCCTGCAGCCAGTGTATTATCTGAACGTGTGTTTAGCACGGCAGGGGGCGTCATCACAGACAATCACTGCCACCTGTCCACAGTCAATGTGGATAAGCTCACGTTCATTAAAATGAACCAGGCATGGATCCCAGAGCACTTTTCCATACCTTTTGCAGAATAGACATGTATACCGGCACTAACCAGCCATTGTTATACTGCAGCGCAATTGCTCATTCTTGTTATTTTGATATTTCACACTCTTTTAGAGTGTACTCTAATTTAATGTAAAAAAATAAAATTAAAACCAAAAATCTGTGTTGGCTACCTCGTCCTCCTTTACCACCGCTTCCACCTACACCACTACGTCCAAGCCTCCTCAAACTCCTACTCCATATGGAACTCCACCTCATAAATCATTTTTTTGGGTGAAATTCACCAATTTTTGGGTGTTAAGAACCACTGCTATACACTACGTGCAGAATTATTAGGCAAATGAGTATTTTGACCACATCATCCTCTTTATGCATGTTGTCTTACTCCAAGCTGTATAGGCTCGAAAGCCTACTACCAATTAAGCATATTAGGTGATGTGCATCTCTGTAATGAGAAGGGGTGTGGTCTAATGACATCAACACCCTATATCAGGTGTGCATAATTATTAGGCAACTTCCTTTCCTTTGGCAAAATGGGTCAAAAGAAGGACTTGACAGGCTCAGAAAAGTCAAAAATAGTGAGATATCTTGCAGAGGGATGCAGCACTTAAAATTGCAAAGCTTCTGAAGCGTGATCATCGAACAATCAAGCGTTTCATTCAAAATAGTCAACAGGGTCGCAAGAAGCGTGTGGAAAAACCAAGGCGCAAAATAACTGCCCATGAACTGAGAAAAGTCAAGCGTGCAGCTGCCAAGATGCCACTTGCCACCAGTTTGGCCATATTTCAGAGCTGCAACATCACTGGAGTGCACAAAAGCACAAGGTGTGCAATACTCATGTCATGGTCTTACCTTCTTGCTGTTCTCCTTCGTTTGACATGTGCTGGCGGCCATCTTGGTTTCTGGGTTTCTTGTAGCCTCCCACCCTGCGGCTTCTCCTTCCCACTGGGAGGAGCTGGATGCCTAGCTCATATATATAGGAGGTCTGTGGCTTCAGTTCCTTGCTTGGTCCTCCTGTGTTCACATGCTTCCAAGACTGCTGCTGCTTCTGGTTCCTGATCCTGGCTTCGTCTGACTACCCTGCTGGTTCCTGATCCAGGCTTCGTCTGACTACCCTGCTGGTTCCTGATCCAGGCTTCGTCTGACTACCCTTCTGGTTCCTGACCTCTGGCTTCGCAAGACCCTGCTTCGGTTTAGCCATCCGTTTGGACTTTTGCCTTACAGCTTGATTTTCAATAAAGCCTTCTTATTCCCACTTATCTCTTGTTGTACGTCTGGTTCATGGTTCCTTGACATTAGGACCAAGCCATGAATTCTGACGGTACAGGGCCATCCTCGCTACCTACGCTGGTTGCCAGACTTGATCAGCAGGATCACCTGTTGGGTCGGTTCGCTGTGGCGTTGCAAACCCTGCTTGAACGCACGGCTCATTTAGCTTCCGTTGCCGATGGGTCGGTTGTCGCTCCTGGGCCCGCTCCTACTGCCGCTCCGGTTGTTGCGCCAGAGTCTACCCCGACACCTGTTGCTGCGCCTGCGGTGTTTCGGGGTATGACCGGTTCTGCCCCCCTTCCACAGCGCTTTGGGGGAGAGCCAACTCAGTGCCGAGGTTTCCTTAACCAGGTGGGCATTTATTTCGAGTTGCTGCCACATGCCTTTCCTACTGAGAGATCAAAGGTGGGCTTCTTGATCTCGCTGCTCTCGGACAAGGCCTTGGCCTGGGCCAGCCCTTTATGGGAGAACAACAATCCGGTGGTTGCCGAGTTTTCCGGTTTTGTTGCTTCTCTTCGGAAGGTATTCGATGTGCCGGCTCGTGCTGCCTCTGCTGCGAAGCTCCTTATGTCCATCAGACAGGGTTCACGATCCGTAGCTGAATACGCCATTGAGTTTCGTACCCTGGCAGCAGAGGTGGGCTGGAATAATGAGGCTCTGGTTGCTGCTTTCTCTCATGGTCTCTCGGATGTCTTGAAGGATGAGGTTGCAGCTAAGGACCTACCAGTGGAGCTCGAGTCTCTTATTTCTTTCCTGATTTTGATTGACACCAGACTCAGGGAGAGACCTTCCTTTAAGGAGAGCCTGCGGAGGTCTTCTAACAGATTGGCGCCTACGTTTGCTGTCCCACCCGTGCCTCCCTCTCCTCCCACGCCTCCTGGGGATGACTTGTCTGGGGGTGAACCCATGCAGCTGGGGTTTGCTCGCCTGTCCGAGGGGGAGAGGGTACTCCGGAGACGCGAGGGCCGATGCATGTACTGTGGTCTCGGTGGGCATTTTCGGTTGGCATGCCCGAACCGTCCGGGAAACGCTCGCACCTGAGATCCTGTCGGGGGCAGATCTTGGGTGGAGTCTCCTCGTCCCCGGTTTCCCGTGTTGACAAACCACTGATTACTGTTGTCCTCTCCTGGGTCGGGGGCTCGGTGACGACCCAGGCGTTGGTGGACTCTGGTGCTGGTGGTTTGTTCATTGATAGTGTGTTCGCTGCTGCCAATTCCATTCCTCTGCAGCCTCGAGGTTCCCCACTGGCTCTTGCGGCGATAGACGGCAGACCCCTTCTGCCGACACACGTGACTCATGAGACCCTTCTAGTGGGGATGGCCATTGGTGCCGTTCACAGAGAGTCGGTCTGTCTCCAGGTTATTTCGTCTCCACACTACTCGGTGGTCTTGGGGTACCCCTGGCTCCAGAAGCATAATCCGACTTTCGATTGGAGATCGGCCGAGATCCTCTCGTGGTCACCGCAGTGTGGGGCTAGTTGCATCCATGGGTCTGTCAAGTTGCTGTGTACTTCCTCGGACTCTCTGTTGCCTCCTGAATACGAGGAGTACCGGGATGTATTCGATAAGGTGCGTGCGGTTGCCCTACCTCCGCACCGCCCATACGATTGTGCCATAGAGTTACAATCTGGTGCCGTTCCTCCTCATGGCAAAGTCTATCCACTGTCGGTAGCGGAGAATGAGGCCATGGAGGAGTACGTGAGGGAGGCGCTTTCACGCGGACACATTCGCAAATCCTCGTCCCCGGCAGGGGCTGGATTTTTCTTTGTGAAAAAGAAGGGCAGTGAGTTGAGGCCTTGCATCGATTACAGGGGTCTCAATCGCATCACGATCAAGAACGCTTACCCGATACCCTTGATTTCCGAGCTGTTCGATCGCCTCAAAGGGGCCACGGTCTTTACCAAACTCGACCTGAGGGCGGCATATAACCTGGTAAGGATCAAGGCGGGCGATGAGTGGAAGACCGCGTTTAACACCAGGACCATGGACCATGGAGAACACCAGGACCGGTCATTATGAATCCTTGGTTATGCCCTTTGGGTTGTGCAATGCGCCCGCAGTCTTCCAGGAATTCATCAACGATGTTTTCCGTGACCTGTTGCAGCAGTGTGTGGTGGTCTATTTGGATGACATCTGGGTATATTCTGAATCCATGGAGGCCCACATTCTGGATGTCAGACGAGTGTTGCAACGGTTACGAGAGAACAAGCTGTTCGGTAAGCTTGAGAAATGCGAATTTCACCGATCCCAGGTAACCTTCTTAGGTTACATCATTTCCGCTGAGGGGTTCTCCATGGATCCTGAGAAGGTTTCGGCTGTCTTACAGTGGCCCCAGCCCAGTGGTCTTCGTGCCCTGCAGCGCTTTTTGGGCTTCGCCAATTATTATCGGAAGTTCATCAGGGACTTTTCCATGCTAACCAAGCCTCTCACGGATCTGACCAGGAAGGGCAGTAATCCCCAGGTCTGGCCGCTCGAGGCCATCCGAGCTTTTGAGGCTCTAAAGTCCGCCTTTGTGTCGGCTCCGATTCTGTCGCATCCCAACCCTGGGTTGCCTTTTGTCCTCGAGGTGGACGCGTCTGAGACGGGAGTAGGCACCCTTCTGTCTCAGCGTAGAACACCAGAGGGTCCTCTGCTTCCTTGTGGGTTTTACTCCCGGAAACTGTCTTCCGCGGAGTGCAACTATCAGATTGGTGACAGGGAGTTATTGGCCATTGTGCAGGCCCTTAAAGAATGGAGGCACTTGCTCGAGGGCTCGGTGGTTCCGGTTCTCATCCTGACGGACCACAAGAATCTGACCTACCTCTCTGAGGCCAAGAGATTGACACCACGTCAGGCCAGATGGGCTCTGTTCTTGTCACGTTTTAATTACGTGGTCTCCTACCTACCCGGTTCCAAGAACATCAGAGCGGATGCCTTATCACGGCAGTACTCCGAGCTGTCCGGGGAGGAGTCGATTCCGACTTCGGTCATACCTCCGAATCAGATCCTGGCCGCCATTCGCACCAGCCTGACCTCTCCCCTGGGTGAGCAGATTTTGGCAGCTCAATCTGGTGCTCCCTCTGGGAGACCCAACGGCAGATGTTTTGTGCCTGAGGAGTTGCGCACTCGGTTGTTGCGAACCTACCATAACTCCAAGGCCGCGGGGCATCCTGGAAAGAATCAGCTGTCCTGGGCTGTTTCACGTCTGTTCTGGTGGCCTTCTCTACGTTCCGACATCGCCGCATATGTAGCGGCATGCTCCGTTTGTGCCCAGAGTAAGTCCCCTCGGCACCTTCCGTTGAGCCTTTTGCAACCCATAGCCACCGGGGAGCGTCCATGGTCACACCTGGGGATGGATTTCATTGTGGACCTCCCTGCATCCCGAGGCCATACGGTCATTCTCATGATTGTGGATCGGTTTTCCAAAATGTGCCACTGTGTTCCTCTCAAGAAGTTACCCTCTGCACAAGAGTTGGCCACGATTTTTGCCAGGGAGGTCTTCCGGTTGCACGGTTTGCCCAAGTAGATTGTGTCGGATCGGGGGAGTCAGTTTGTGTCCAGGTTCTGGCGCTCCTTTTGCTCCCAGTTGGGGATTCATCTCTCTTTCTCCTCAACCTTCGAGTGCCCACTCCCAAGCTGGCGCCTCGCTTTGTTGGTCCCTTCCGAGTGCTTCGCAGGGTAAACCCGGTAGCCTATGCCCTTGCGCTTCCTCCTGGCATGCGGATCTCCAACGTGTTTCATGTCTCCCTGTTGAAGCCACTGGTGTGTAATCGTTTCACTTCCTCGGTTCCTCGGCCTCGTCCGGTCCAAGTGGGCAATCGTGAGGAGTATGAGGTGAGCAATATCCTGGACTCACGCCTGGTCCGCGGTCGGGTGCAGTTTTTGGTCCATTGGCGTGGTTATGGTCCAGAGGAGCGTTCCTGGGTTCCCTCCGCAGATGTCCATGCTCCTGCCTTGCTCCGAGCCTTCCACGCACGCTTCCCTCAGAAACCGTTCTTTACTCCGCGGAGGAGGGGCCCTTGAGGGGGAGGTACTGTCATGGTCTTACCTTCTTGCTGTTCTCCTTCGTTTGACATGTGCTGGCGGCCATCTTGGTTTCTGGGTTTCTTGTAGCCTCCCACCCTGCGGCTTCTCCTTCCCACTGGGAGGAGCTGGATGCCTAGCTCATATATATAGGAGGTCTGTGGCTTCAGTTCCTTGCTTGGTCCTCCTGTGTTCACATGCTTCCAAGACTGCTGCTGCTTCTGGTTCCTGATCCTGGCTTCGTCTGACTACCCTGCTGGTTCCTGATCCAGGCTTCGTCTGACTACCCTGCTGGTTCCTGATCCAGGCTTCGTCTGACTACCCTTCTGGTTCCTGACCTCTGGCTTCGCAAGACCCTGCTTCGGTTTAGCCATCCGTTTGGACTTTTGCCTTACAGCTTGATTTTCAATAAAGCCTTCTTATTCCCACTTATCTCTTGTTGTACGTCTGGTTCATGGTTCCTTGACAACTCAGAGACATGGCCAAGGTAAGAAAGGCTGAAAGACGACCACCACTGAACAAGACACACAAGCTGAAACGTCAAGACTGGGCCAAGAAATATCTCAAGACTGATTTTTCTAAGGTTTTATGGACTGATGAAATGAGAGTGAGTCTTGATGGATGGATTGGTAAAGGGCAGAGAGCTTCAGTCCGACTCAGACGCCAGCAAGGTGGAGGTGGAGTACTGGTTTGGGCTGGTATCATAAAAGATGAGCTTGTGGGGGCTTTTTGGGTTGAGGATGGAGTCAAGCTCAACTCCCAGTCCTACTGCCAGTTTCTGGAAGACACCTTCTTCAAGCAGTGGTACAGGAAGAAGTCTGCAAGGTAAGAAAAACATGATTTTCATGCAGGACAATGCTCCATCACACGCATCCAAGTACTCCACAACGTGGCTGGCAAGAAAGGGTATAAAAGAAGAAAATCTAATGACATGGCCTCCTTGTTCACCTGATCTGAACCCCATTGAGAACCTGTGGTCCATCATCAAATGTGAGATTTACAAGGAGGGAAAACAGTACACCTCTCTGAACAGTGTCTGGGAGGCTGTGGTTGCTGCTGCATGCAATGTTGATGGTGAACAGATCAAAACACTGACAGAATCCATTGATGGCAGGCTTTTGAGTGTCCTTGCAAAGAAAGGTGGCTATATTGGTCACTGATTTGTTTTTGTTTTGTTTTTGAATGTCAGAAATGTATATTTGTGAATGTTGAGATGTTATTTTGGTTTCACTGGTAAAAATAAATAATTGAAATGGGTATATATTAGTTTTTTGTTAAGTTGCCTAATAATTATGTACAGTAATAGTCACCTGCACACACAGATATCCCCCTAAAATAGCTAAAACTAAAAACAAACTAAAAACTACTTCCAAAAATATTCAGCTTTCATATTAATGAGTTTTTTGGGTTCATTGAGAACATGGTTGTTGTTCAATAATAAAATTAATCCTCAAAAATACAACTTGCCTAATAATTCTGCACTCCCTGTACTTAGTAGACAGGTTAAAAAAAAAAATAAAAATTGTCAGTTACATTTTCTGGTTAAATTCACCAATTTTTGGGTGTGATATACCACTGCTATACCTAGTAGACCGAAAAAAATAAAAAAAATGTGACTGTTACATTTTCTGGTTAAATTCACCAATTTTTGGGTGTTATGTACCACTGCTATACCTAGTAGACAGGTTAAAAAAAAATTGTCAGTTACATTTTATGGTGAAATTTACCAATTTTGGGATGTGATGTACGACTGCTATACCTAGTAGACCAAAAAAAAAATATAAATAATAATCATCAGTTACATTTTCTGGTGAAATTCACCAATTTTTGGGTGTGATGTTCCACTGCTATGCCGAGTAGACAGGTAAAAAAAAAAAAGTTTGTCTGTTAAATTTTTGGGTGAAATTCACAAATTTTTGGATGTAATTTACCCCTCCTCTACCTAGTTGACAGCTTAATAAATTTCAATAATTTTTATTTTACATTTTAGGGTGACAATTTTTTTTTTTCTGTCATAGACACCTGCTCTACCAAGTCGACAGGTTAATACATTTCTGTAATTTTTCTGTTACATTCTTGGGTTGACATTTTACAATTTTAGACGTAAATAAACCCATGCTCTGCATAGGTGACGGGGAATAAAATTTTGGAAATGCTTCTTTAATTGATGCGTGCCACCTCCTTTGATTTAATGCTTAAACTTTAACAAGTTGTACCACATTTGCGCTTCAATAATTTGTCCCACAATTCCGCTTTACTCTTTTGGCCAACATTTTTGCCTCAATAACTTTTCCCATATTTCCACTTTACTCTTTTGTCCCACATTTGGGCTTCTGTAATTTGTCCCACATTTGTGCCTCAATAGCTTTTCCCACATTTCCACTTTACTCTTTTAACCCACATTTGGGCTTCTGTAATTTGTCCCACATTTGCGCCTCAATAGCTTTTCCCACATTTCCGCTCAATCACAAATTTTTATCTCCCTTAATTTTGGCATCTTTTTCTCACGCTCCCTCTCCGGCATGGAACCCTGATTCGCCGATAACCGTGATCAACATGGTAGGCTCCGAAAAGAACATCCAAAGTTGATAGAGAAGATATCCAAATGGATGGTGGATGTCACTGGGGCACCTCTACATAGGTGACAGGAACATAAATTTAAAAAATTTGGCAATTACATTGTCAGGTGACATTTTTCAAATTATGCCGGATAGAAACCCCTGCTCTGCATAGTTGACGGAATAAAATTTTATAAATTCTTCATTAATTGATGCGCGCCACATCCTTTCATTCAATGCTTAAACTTTCAAAAGTTGTCCCACTTTTACACTTTAATAATTTGCCCCATAATTCCGCTCTATAATTTTAAATTAATCCTCCCTTGGATGTGGTCTCTCTTTGTCATGCTGCCTCTCCGGCGTGGAACCCTGATTCCCAGCCAACCGTGATCACCATGGTAGGCGCATAAAAGAACATCGAAAGTTTGGCCCACATTTACTATTCCTGTCTAATTGGTTGACAGAGTAAATGTAGACAGTCAGAAAATGTGCCAAATTTAACACAGTGGCTTATGCTGAAGGATAAATCACGACCACCTACTTTATTTTTTGGCTTAACTTATGCTAAAAATGTGTCTGTAATGCATGGAAAATTTGTCTCAATGTACTAAAATTCCATCTCTGCACAGAAAATATGTCCTAATGTGACAAACTTCTGTCCACCAAAAACTTTAGACCAACTCTAAATTGGTCTAATCTGCACCACCTTTATGCACCATAATCATGAAGGTGTCTAGAAGGTAGTTTAGAACAGGAAATGACGAGGATGTTAGAAAAAGTCATTTTTTGGGGAGCATCTGAAGAATTTTGAAACAAACAATACAAAGCAGTGTCGGACTGGGGTGCCTAGGGCCCATCAGTAAAATGTATTTTGGGGGCCCACCATACGGATACATTCAAATATTTCCTGCTCACACAGCAGCAAGATGCTTCCAGATTATTGAATATGGAAGTCTCTGCAGCAACTTTGAGAAGGTAGGTCCTGGGGAAGTGAGGGTACTGGCTAGTTTTTATCTCTACCTAGAAGTCATCTATAATAATAAACTGGGTAGTTTCTGTAATAATTTATCAAGCTTTTTATATAAACATAGGCTGGGTGAAGTGCTGTACATTAAATATATCTATATAGCGCAGTAAATCTAATGTATTATGTGCCACTTGTGCAGGGGGTGGGAGACTAGGGCCCACCTTGCTTTTAAAGGCCCACCGGGGGATTCACCTGTACCCCTGTGGGCCAGTTCGAGCCTCATATTAAGTATGTGGTGCACTTATTATAGTAAAGGTAGGCCATTGCGGTCTCAAAAGCAAACTTTCCATGGTTTGAACAATTCATTTTTTTGTATTAATAAGACTTCTCAAGGCTTGTAAAAATAAACATATCATGTTGCCCAGAATTACCATTGAACCTTATTCATTAGTACAGGTACAATTTAGATGACTAGAATTATCCCACAATGTGTATGGTCACTGGACTGTCATTGTACTGGATTACCATTGTACTGGATTGAGTTTCAATAGTTCATCCTTTTTCAGAAAATTATTTTATTTTTATTTTAATACCATGATTATGGTGCAGCATTGAGTATTTGACATTTTCAAGCAGCAGAATACTGTAGGAGCAAGGACAAAGGACATTTGTTGCTTCCATATATCTCAAGTAATGGTTAACAGAGGAGAATGTAATCGATATATAGATGGATTGTGACTGCATTTAGAAGATAATCGTTGGTTTAGATCCATATTGAGTGAGCCATGAATCTTGGGTATACTTTTTTCTCTAGGTGTGCTAGATTATCTGATCAATGAAGTCAGCTGCGTACACTCTTTTATCACTCTGACAAATAGTCTCTCCAAATATGTCCCCTTGTTGCTGGGTACTGCAGTCTGGTCTAGGGGTATAACACAGGTTAGATGTAGCAGATCATTAGAAAAGACAGAATATAAATCTGGGGAAGAGAGAGCTGACTGCTGCACAGTGCAGATAATGACAGGGAAATGAAGGGAGTCAATTAATTAGGCGTCGTTAGTGAGCGAGGTTTTATTGCAAATCGGATAACTATTTCTGCACTCTGTGTAACCTTTTTCTGAGGTCTGAAGACTAGTAAAATGTCTACATCAACACAAAATTAACTTTGTTCCTAAATTATCATTCTACTCAACTATCCTCTGGAAGCAATATCTAGATAGTATATCAGGTTGTTGTTTCATTAGAAAAGAAATATGTATATGTGTTGAAAGGTATAAGCTAATTACTAATCTTTGTACATCATGTCATTAATCTTATCCATAAGGATGCAACAGTGTCTATGCAGGAAAATATTGTAGACTATCTTGATTGACAGGACAAGGTGAGATCATTATGCAGGAACTGAGCCCTGCAAAAGGAACAAGGGTGCACAGAGAGGCTTGGGCCCACCCTTGGTGCACTTAACTGCTCATTTGCATATTAATTAAAAGTACTTTTTCTCCAGAATGAAACAACAGATCGTGAGGTGAGCTAGCTCTACAAGGTATTGTGCCTTGTTTAAAGGGTTTTTACCACCAGATTTGGTCCTATTTAGCTGACTGACACTAGCGATGTGCTAGTGTCAGCAGTCCATAACAGTGTTCTTACTTATCATCTGTCTGCTGCCGTTCACCTTAAAAACGTACTTTTATAGATATGCTATGTGGGCGTCACTAGCACCTAGAGGGCTCCGTCCACTAACCATTTCAGCCACCCATCGCGTCCCTCCAGCCCGCCCCACTCCTGTTGATTGACTTGAAACTTCTCAGTATCTTGTGCCAATTCCCGCGCCTGCACCGTGCGCTTCTGTATTCGGCGCAGTGAGTGAATGCCGCGCTCCTGGTGCCGGCTTCCTCACTGTAACGTAGTTGGCGCAGGTGCAGTGAGGAAGCCGATGCTGGGAGAATACAGAAGCGTACGGCGCAGGTGCGAGAATTGGTACGAGATACTGAGAAGTTTCAAGTCAATCAACAGGAGCGGGGCGGGCTGGAGGGACGCGATGGGCGGCTGAAATGGTTAGTGGACGGAGCCCTCTAGGTGCTAATGACGCCCACATAGTACCTAGGGGCTCATTAGCATATCTATAAAAGTACGTTTTTAAGGTGAACGGCAGCAGACAGATGATAAGTAAGAACACTGTTATGGACTGCTGACACTAGCACATCGCTAGTGTCAGTCAGCTAAATAGGACCAAATCTGGTGGTAGAAACCCTTTAACAGTGAATTTTTGGGTGACTGACTCCCTTTAACTCTATAATTATAGCACATCTACATATTATACATTGATATACTACTTCTAAGTTAAATTTATTAAAATAAGCTAGAGGTTCTTATACATTTTGATCATAAGCCAAGCCCAATTGCCTCTATAGGATGCAGCACTGCATGGCGACTGATGATGATGTCGCAACACAGTGTCTGCAGTTCAACAGCACCCCTGCTGCCGTGCTAAACACCCTTGGCTTTGAACCACACCATGCCACAAACATAGCACCATAGGCTCCCTCATGGCACAAACATTAAAGTTAAAGCTTGTCTCGATGGCTTCAGCTAGGACTAATGATTATTGCATATATACTGGAACACCTTCCCAATTAAAATATACCTTTTAATAATATTCTATTAAAATCTGGCCTACAGCCGGACTACACACACAAAGAAGGTCGACAAACAATGTCCTATAATGGCAAAAAATGGCTACAGTTACACCTATATATAAAGGTAAAAATACACGACTGGTGAGCAATCCTGGGGATTTTGGTTACCCCCACACAAGGTACTCTAAGTGTAGGGCACAGCTGAGGACCAAGAAAAATCGTTAAGGAAACCAATATATTGTAGTTCACTGATGACCTTATTGCATAGGTTCACATGATACACATTCCGTGATTGTTCACGGTTAGCTGAAATACTGAATATGTATATCGTGAATATTCACATATTGTTGAACCACAACAAAGGTTACTTGGTAACTTACGATTTGCTGAAATACCAGGACAGATGGAATCAGAAGGTTACTTGGTTACTCACGATTGCTGAAATACCAGGGCAGATGGAATCAGATGGTTAGCTCAGTCGTCAATGGGTGTAGTGCTCCATAACTGGATGGAGATCTAGTGCTAGTGGAGGAAGTGTTAGGATGATTATTTAGCACTAGTGATGATTGTGGTAGTCTGTAGGTCGTGATAGCAGTAATACAGCTCACAAATGTGATATCCAATAGTAGGAGAGATAATCCTATCCTATGAATGTCCCTTCATGACCCTACACAGACTCAGCCCAGGGACACCCCTTAAGGGTAGAGGTTCCCTGTCCTCGTGCCTAAACTGGCTCTCCCTCTATCTCCCTATCCTAATTGACCAAAAACTAGGCATATTAGACACACTAGAAAAACAAATACAAAAATACAAATCCCAACGCTACGCTTCCCCAGTCCATATAGTTTCCGACTGGTTCGTCAGGGGAAGTGGAGACCAATACTCCATCAGCAATATCTCATGATAGAGATTTTCAAATTTGGCGTCTCTCAATCAAGACCCTCCAGGAATAGAAGCCCAGATGTAGGCAATAAATGACTGGTGTGCATTTCACTATATTAAAGAATAGGACACAAAGGGTTATTTTATCTTTCTTGGTAATCTCTGACAGCAGTCAGTGTTTCATGATTACAAAGTTCTAGAAAGACCATACTTGCTAGCAGTCCTGATTTTGCATGGAAAATCCAGCAAACCAGGCAGGCAGCAAAAAGTTGATGGTAGTGAAGAGTGAATTTCTTGTCATTTGTATTGTGTCTGATTGATTAATTAAATCTTTAAAAAATTCAATTTGTGTTTAAATTGATTGCACCCGAATCAAATGTGCTCTGATTGACCTGAAAATTGGTATATGACTACCAAGGACTCCATTTTTTTGCTCTTTCTTTTCTCTTTCCCCTTTCAAGATCTTTAAAGCATTGACAGCAATAGAAAATAATGTCAGAGTGACACTGACATATATAGCTATCGGTAAATGCATTAGCAAACAGCACATTTTAACACACAATGCACACTTGAGTTTGTAATACTTTTTAATATTTGAAATGTTCCAAAAATTGTCCCTTATTGGGGGCATATAGTGTTTAAACATACACGGTGTTATAAAAAACAGTTGCTTGGTCTCAACTAGCAGTCCAAAAATGATGCCTTAACAGGGTTAGTTGCCTGCCCATGTTTATAAATACACACAAATGTTAATGTCAGAAGAAAGAGTAGCTTGTTCTGCACAAGTGTTCCCAACTTATGTCATAATAGGGTGTTGCCTGTCCCCGACAGTAAGTGTCCATTCACACGTCCGTGTGTGTTTTGCGGATCCACGAATCCGTGGATCCGCAAAACACGGACATCGGCGATGTGCGTTCTGCATTTTGTGGACCGCACATTGCTGGCACTTAATAGAAAATGCCTATTCTTGTCCGCAATCGCAATTTTTCGGGAACGAAATTGTAGACCCGGAAGTGCGGATTCACAATTCTGGATCTGGGCAGTACATCGTGCTGCCCCATAGAAATGAATGGGTCCGCAATTCCGTTCCGCAAAATGCAGAACGAAATTGCGGACGTGTGAATGGACCCTAAAAATAGTAGCAGTAGCAGCCACAAAGTATGGAACACGATGTTAAGCAGGCAAACAGCGGCAGTAGCATGGTGGGGCTGGCGATTAATAGTCACCCTCAGCAATGGCAGATCTATTCACTTGATTCAACCGAAGGTGTGTGAAAATCCTTATACATGCTTGATTCATAGACTGTGCCAGCCATACATGGTTGCAATACATAAAATAACAGAACAATACATGGCATAACATTACATAACAATAAATAACAAATCATTTGCAGATACCCCCTGCTCTTGGGCACTGCATATATACAGTGAGACCTTATATAGATAGGGGTGTCTCTTTCCAAATCATGCCTAGTCAACTGAATTTACTACAGGTGGACTTCAATCAAGGCGCATAAACATCTCAAAGATGATCAAGAGAAATGGGAGGCCCCCAGGGCTAAATTTCAAGTGTTATAGCAAAGGGTCTCAATACGTATGTTCATGCAAAATTATAGTTCTTAATAAATTTGAAAACATTAAAAACATAATGTTTTCTTTTTTTTTTTATTAAAGGGGGTGAGTGCCGATTGATGAGGGAAAACAATAAAATTTAAAGGTTATGTACACTTTTGGGGGCAATTTTTCAAAATTATTACATAAAACTAATTCTGCTCAATATTTTTTCATTAAGGCCAATTGAAAAAAAAATTTTTAGCCAAAAATGAGTAAGATGCAATACTAAAAAAAAAAAAAAAAAATGACCTCCAAAGGTATTCATAGCCTTTAAGCACAAAATGTAAAAAAAGAAAAGTGAAATGATCTGTAGACTTTCTGATCGCATGACTGCACTATATATCCACACAGCCTTACCCTTTTATATTTGTGTTTCTATTTAAACGCTTCCCGGTACGGTGGCTGTCAGGCCTTTTAAGATGGTACCTGCTCCGGAATGGAGCGAGCGACATAGCCACTGGGTGCCTGCTGTTTTATACAACAGACACCCACGGCTAATATTCGCGACAGGTGGTAATGCCATTAGCAGACATTTAACCCATCCAATGCTGTGGTCAAACGTGACCATGGTGTCTGGGAGGGCTAAAACCTGGAAGTGTGTGCTCCCGGGGCAAGAATGCTTTCCCCCAGCAGAAAGTGGGGAAAACATTCTATGCTGGTAATGAGCCTGAGCCTGTAATAGGCTATTAGGCTCATTACCTGTATATTACAGTTCAAGCCATTAAATAATGGAGCAAATTACATTATTCTATATAGGAAGGAGGAAATCCAGCACTTCTTTAAAAATCCTCATTAAGCTTTATTAATTACTCGTAGCAATATAAATCACAGGAACAAAACAATCCATAATAGCATCCGTTGACGCTTTGTGTGACTGAGTGAAACTGACTATGCTGGGCAATTTAAATCACATGTTGGTCCCCCATGCCTCGTCAAATACCTGGAATAGGGATTCCACAAACCCGATCCAACTAAACCCACGCAAACACAAACGTACTACATCTAAAACATGAATAAAATCATTAAAAAAACACCACATAGATATTCTTCATTTCATATTATTCTCATGAATTAAGCTTCTATATTAGCAAAAAAGTGTTGTTAATCAGTAAACGGACAAATAAATAACATGATTATAGAGAGACAATACATAATTACCTGCACCAAATAATTCACAATGACACTAACTGATCGGCTTATTAGTGTACACGTACATTATTCTATACAAATTGGATTCTGATGATTGCAACTTGGAGTCCACTTGGGGACATAAAAAAAAGTTAAAAACAATCTTTGAAAAATATAAAAAAAATATTAAAATACTAATCAATCCCTTTCCCCCAAATCAAAATACTGTATTTGTTGCCCCATAAGATGCATTTTCCCCCCAAAAAAGTGTGTGTGGGGGGGGGGGGGGAAGTGCCCCTGCATCTTATGGGGTGAATACTGAGCGCTTCCATTATGGAGACACTCATTAGTACCGGAGGACCAGGAAGCAGTGAAGGCTGTGTAATCACTGCTTCCTGGTCCTCGGCTGTCGGGGCTGTGAAGGCTACACACAGCGTGAGGGCGCTCTGTGACCTCACGCTGTGTGTGCTGGATCACAGCACAGCCGGCGGAAGGAGGAAGAGGATTGTGATGTAGGTGAGGAGCGGCGGCGTCCGTAGCAGAAGAGGTAAGTGTTTTTTTTTTATAAAACATGAGGCAATCTGGGGCAATATGGACAGGCTGGGGGCTGATCAGGGGCAATATGGATGTGCTGAGGGCTGATATGGGGCAATATGGAGATTCTGGGGCAATATGGAGATGCTGGGGGATGATCAGGGGCAATGGGGGCTACTGTGGGCTGATATGAGGCAATAGGGGCTTCTGGTGGCTAATATGAGAGGCAATGGGGGCTGCTGGGGGCTGATATGAGGCAAAGGGGACTGCTGGGGGCTGATGAGAGTCATGGGGCTCTTATCTGAGGTCTTATTGGGGGTCTGATCTGAGGTCTTGTTGGGGGTCTTATTAACATTGGGGTCTGATTGCTGGTCTGACCTGAGGTCTAATGAAAAATATTTTTTTCTTATTGTCCTCCTCTAAAACCTATGGGCGTCTTATAGGGCGAAAAAAATACAGTAAATAAAATAAGACAATATCATGGGCATTGCCACATGAGAAAACGCCTGTACTATTAAAATATAAAAAAACTTTACTCCCATACGGTGAACGACATAATGGAAAATAATAATAAAAATGGCCGATTAGCCATTTTTTCATCACTTTACTTCCCAGAAAAATGTATAAAAAGTTGTCAAAATGTCATACACAGCCCGAAATGGTATTTACAAAAACTACAGATCATCCTGCAAAAAATCGCCCTCACACATATCCTTAGCCATAACTATAAAAAAGTTATGGGGGTCAGAATACGGCGATTACAAAAAAAAATAATACAAATATATATATATATATATATATATATATATACAGTCATGTGAAAAAATTAGGACACCCTTTGAAAGCATGTGGTTTTTTGTAACATTTTAAATAAAAGGTTATTTCATCTCCGTTTCAACAATACAGAGAGATTAAAGTAATCCAACTAAACAAAGAAAACTGAAGAAAAGTCTTTTCAAGATCTTCTGTAAATGTCATTCTACAAAAATGCCTATTCTAACTGAGGAAAAAGATAGGACACCCTTGCCCCTAATAGCGAGTGTTACCTCCTTTGGCTGAAATAACTGCAGTGAGACGGTTCTTGTAGCCATCTACCAGTCTTCGACATCGGTCTGAGGAAATTTTACCCCACTCCTCAATGCAGAACTTTTTCAGCTGTGAGATGTTTGAGGGGTTTCTTGCACGTACAGCCCTTTTCAAGTCACCCCACAGCATCTCAATGGGATTCAAATCTGGACTTTGACTTGGCCATTCCAGGACTCTCCATTTCTTCTTTTTCAGCCAATCTTTGGTTGATTTACTAGTATGTTTTGGGTCATTGTCATGTTGCATGGTCCAGTTCCGCTTCAGCTTTAATTTTCTAACTGATGGTCTCACATGTTCTTCAAGCACCTTCTGATACACAGTAGAATTCATCGTGGATTCTATGATGGTGAGCTGACCAGGTCCTGCTGCAGCAAAGCAGCCCCAAACCATGACACTTCCACCTCCATGCTTCACAGTTGGTATGAGGTTCTTTTCTTGGAATGCTGTGTTTGGTTTACGCCAAACATGTCCTCTGCTGTTGTGTCCAAATAATTCAATTTTGGACTCATCTGTCCAAAGAACATTATTCCAGAAGTCCTGGTCTTTGTCAACTTTATCTCTGGCAAATGTCAGTCTGGCCTCGATGTTTCTCTTGGAAAGCAAAGGTTTCCTCCTTGCACACCTCCCATGCAAGTTAAACTTGTACAGTCTCTTTCTGATTGTAGAGGCATGTACTTCTACATCAACAGTAGCCAGAGCCTGCTGTAGTTCTCGAGATGACACTTTAGGGTTTTTGGAGACCTCTTTTAGCATCTTGCGGTCTGCTCTTGGGGTGAACTTGCTGGGGCGACCAGTCCTGGGCATGTTGGCAGTTGTTTTGAAAGCCCTCCACTTGTAGACTATCTTCCGGACAGTGGAATGGCTGATTTCAAAATCTTTTGAGATCTTTTTAAATCCCTTCCCAGACTCATAGGCTGCTACAATCTTTTTTCTGAAGTCCTCTGACAGCTCTTTTGCTCTCACCATGGTGCTCACTCTCATTTCAACAGTCAGGAGCACACCAAACTAAATGTCTGAGGTTTAAATAGGGCAAGCCTCATTCAACATGCAGAGTAACGATCTACTAATTATGTGCACCTGGTGTGATATACCTGTGTGAGATCTGAGCCAATTTAAGAGGGAATACATGTGAGGGTGTCCTATCTTTTTCCTCAGTTAGAATAGGCATTTTTGTAGAATGACATTTACAGAAGATCTTGAAAAGACTTTTCTTCAGTTTTCTTTGTTTAGTTGGATTACTTTAATCTCTCTGTATTGTTGAAACGGAGATGAAATAACCTTTTATTAAAAATGTTACAAAAAAACACATGCTTTCAAAGGGTGTCCTAATTTTTTCACATGACTGTATATCTTTTCAGCATTAAAACACAAGAAAAACTATAGAAGTGTGGTATCACGATAATTGTACTGGCCTAGAGAATAAAGAGTACAAGTCAGTTTTACCACATAGTGAACAATGTAAAAACAAAACCCATAAAACTGTGGCAGAATTGCGTTCTTTTTCCAATTCCACGCCATTTGGAATTTTCCATCTTCCCTTGAGGCCTCATGCACACGACCGTTGTGTGCATCCGCGGCCGTTGTTCCATTTTCCGTTTTTTTCCGCGGACCCTTTGACTTTCAATGTGTCGTGGAAAAATCGGAAAATGCACCGTTTGGCATCCACGTCCGTGATCCGTGTTTCCAGTCCGTGAAAAAAATATGACCTGTCCTATTTTTTTCACGGACAACGGTTCACGGACCCATTCAAGTCAATGGGTCTGTGAAAAATCACGGATGCACACAAGATTGTCATCCGCGTCCGTGATCCGTGTCCGTTTTTTCCTATCATTTCAAAGGCAAACTTGACTTAGATTATTTTTTCATTTTTCATGTCCGTGGATCCTCCAAAAATCAAGGAAGACCCACGGAAGAAAAAACTGACACGGATGACGGAACAACATAAACCGTTTTTGTGGACCGCAAAAAAAAACGTCCGTGTACATGAGGCCTTTTTTTTAAGGTCCGCAAAAACGGGGTCCGTAGGTCCGTGATCCGTGACCGTTTTTTCGTCCGTGGGTCTTCCTTGATTTTTGGAGAAGCCACGGACATGAAAAATTAAAAAAAAATCTAAGTCAAGTTTGCCATTGAAATGATAGGAAAAAACGGGCACGAATCACGGACACGGATCACGGACGAGGGTGACAATCTTGTGTGCATCCGTGATTTTTCACGGACCCATTGACTTGAATGGGTCCGTGAACCGTTGGCCGTGAAAAAAATAGGACAGGTCTTATTTTTTTCACGGCCAGGAAACACGGATCACGGATGCGGCTTTTCCGATTTTTCCACGGACCCATTGAAAGTCAATGGGTCCGCGAAAAAAAAATGGAAAACGGCACAACGGCCACGGATGCACACAACGGTTGTGTGCATGAGGCTTTACTTTGTATGCCATATTAAATGGTGGCTTTGGAAAGTACAACTAACAAGCCTTCATACGGCTATGTGACTGGACAAATATAAAGGTTATGTCTTCGGGAAGGCATGGAGCGAAAAACAAAAATGCAAAAATGGAAAATTACTACGTCAGGGAGAGGTTAATATGGTGGAATCCTTAGATCATATTTAAAAGTGATTGTTTACGTTTTTTTGATTCTTTGATTTTTAGATAAAATGAATTGATGGAAAGTTATTATTGCTTTGGCTTTTTCCAACACTCAATCACAATTATGAACCTCTTTTATTCGGCAACGATTTGTTTCATCTTTTTTATCTCAGAAAAAAAGGCATTGTTGCATCAGCTTTGGTTTCATTATTTGTAGCAAGAAAATAGTGTTTTTGATAATAACAATTTCCTGTGTGGCCCACTTACATAGTAGCTTCTTTTTTGCTTTGTAGATGCAGGCTTTGTGTGTAGGACCTTGTGCTAACTGTTATGAGAAAATTGATACAAGATACAAAAAAAAAAGCTCTCTCATAGTTCTCTTGTAATCTGAGAGATAAAGGACCACTATGAGATCGACAGGTGGTGAAGGTTCACGCTCAACACAGAACTGAAGGAATCAGCAATAGAGAAATGAAATGGCAAGGCCTTTAGCTGCTGTATAGTATTTCTAATTCTGCAGCTTAGAAACAAGTCTGCTAGCTTCAATGTACGCTATAGGGTAGTACAGCATATAAAAAAATATTGCCCATATTAAAGCATCCACTCAAAGAGGCATGGAAAGACTTTGGATAGATTGAAACCTTCTGTAATTAATAAATAGGTACTAGTATTTTTTTATACTGTAACAGAAGTCTTAAAGGAGACCTCCAAGAAATGTTAACTCGCCAGCAATATTCTCCCAGCTCTATTCCTGTTCGCTCAGTTGCATCCATACATTTTGAGCTGTTTCCTTGTGGGCAGCTAGGTCGTGTGATTCCCAGTCTGACCACTAGTCCAGAGCTTGATCTCTTGTGTAGATAAGATGTCAGTCTCCCATGTGTAGTTGACTTCCTGTGTACTACAGGATTACATTAGCATGTATCAAATCCATCCTGGCAGCTTTCAGACCCATGTCTTCCCCACCAAGCTTCACCCTACTTGTTCCTTTGCATAATCCTCTATGTATACAGTCCTGCTGAAGAAAAAATTTCTGTCTTATCTAAGAAACTAGGTGTGTTGTGCAGGTGAGCAATGATTAGCTGCAGTGTTAAAAAAAAGTCCCCTGATTTTTTTTGGGGTACTATCTTTCCTTGGGGAGAGAGTGCCTTAATCGGTGTGAGGAGACTTAAGACCATACATGCTCCTCTGAAATTCTGGGGGGAAAGGGATGCAAATGGAGTCTTAAACTCTGCCTCTGATGCCACCAGATGTAAGGCAGCTATCCTATAAGTCTTTGTTCGACCCTTTAAATAGGCATGACTTGGATATTAAATAAGCCAGCACCTCATCTGCAGACAGCTGTTTTGGGGTGATTTCCCCTCACTCACACTTTCTTTACAATCTGTGTGCTCTGTTTGCAGAATCTCCAGTGTAATTTTATGAGATGTATCTTCACACTGCTCTTGTCTTCCTCCTGCTTGCAGGAGTTGACAGATAGTTATCTATCGAGATAAGAATCTATGAGACTCTGCAGTATGAGTTTTATTTCACTGCTTTTCCACGCACTGCTGCACACAAAAGGAACCAAGATGGCAAACACGCCACAAATAGCAAATCAACTAAAACAGGTATACACAATCCATACACAAGAGCCTCTACGTTGTTCTTTAACAATGGCCTATACTGCACTATAAAAAATGCTGAACTGCTTCTTTAAAGGGTTTCTGTCACCTGAAAAATGGGTATTAAGCTGTCTGACATTAGCGATGTGCTAATGTCAGCTGAACATAACTATATTAGTGCCAACTCACTGCCTGAAGCATTTATAAAAAAAAATAAAAAATTATAATATGCTAATTAGCCTCTAGGAGCAAGGTGGACGTTCTCCCACCACTGTCCACAGCCTGCTACACTAGATTGACAGGGACAGGCATTGTTTGTCTCCTACCTCCGGCCCAGTCTGCAGTGTAAATCTTGCGCCGTTCAGTATTCGGCGGAGGCGCAGTGAGGAAGTCAGCAGCCGCTGAGCGTCCTTGCCTCACTGTGCCTGCACCGAATAGTGAACGGCGCAAGTTTTACACTGCAGACATGGCCGGCTGGAGGAGAGCAGCGCTGCCTGGCCCTGTCAATCAAGAGAAGAAGGGCGTGAAAAGAGGTGGCAGGTGCAACCCCCCCCCCCCCCCCCCGCCCCGCTCCTAGAGGCTAATTAGCATATAATAAAAGTTAGTTTTTCTCAATAACGGCGACAGGCAGTGAGATGGCACTAATATAGTTATGTTCAGGTGACATCGGCACATCACTAATGTCAGCCAGCTTAATACCCATTTTTCAGGTGACAGAAACCCTTTAATGACAAGCTGCAGTAAAGTAAAAATATACTGAGATTGTGCTGCTTTCTGCTATTACTGTATCTCTATATCTTTGTAGCAGCCGGCATGTAATTTTCCACCTCGAGCATTCATATATTTCTGGACAAGAAGACTATTTTTATTAAATGCCAACAGAAAATGAATGTACACCCAATTTTCAGAGGTTGCAGATGCAATTGGATATACTCAGTGGAATTCTAAGGCCACGCTAAAACTACACACTACATTAGTTTTAATGATTTAATTTGTCAGAATAAAATTGATTTCCAGAATAAAGTTCACCTGGAAGGATCAAAAGATGCCTAACCTGAAATATATGCCACTGCTTGATTGCCAGATCTCAAGAGACACGGAGATACAAGTCTCTTTGTTGAAGGAAAAATCTTCTGCAGCCCATGATAAAACAGGAATGTGTGCCTTTCCATGGTTTTCCTCTTATGGCAGAAAACAAGGGGTCTTGTTTCTAAATCATTTATCTGATTTGTATTTTAGTATGTGCAACAAGCCTTACAGAAGAAAGCTGGATTGTGCGCAAAGTTACAGAAACTTGCACTGTAGCTGAGAGGCAAAAGAAAATGCTCTAGGGCCTGTATAAATAGTTTACTGAAGAGAACATGGCACAGACTCATGTGCAATCCTGTTCGTAAGCTCTGATCTTCAGGACTGTAGCTCTAAGCAGGGAACTACTGTTCACACTGATATGCTCCATATGATATCAAGCAAGCAGAGGTTGCCAGTAGCTACAGTCCCCAAGATCTACTCTCTATGGGTCTTAATTACAATACATGATATAGCAATACCTGAAGAGTTACTATGTTCTCAATACACAATACAATTCCATTGCTTGCTCATTTTTATAAGTCAAAGAGATCGAGAATGAAATGGTTGAGGCATTTTGGACATTTTCTCTGCATAATACAGCACTGTAATAGAAATTGCACCGTATTCAGCTCAGCGTAAAGCCTTATTCACACGTCAGTGTTTTGTTCAGTGATTTCCATCAGTGATTGTGAGCCAAAACCAGGAGTGAAGCCTCCTCAGACATAAGTATAAGGGTCCATTCACACCTCCGTATGTGTTTTGTGGATCTGTATGTGTTTTGCGGACACCGGCATTTTGCAGACTTCACATCACCGGTACTCTCATAGAAAATGCCTTTTCTTGTCTGCAATTGCGGACAAGAATAGGACATGTTCTATTTTTTGGCGGAACGGAAGTGCGGATCTGAAAGTGCAGATCTGCAAATGCGGATCCGGACAACACATTCCGGCCCCATTGAAAATGAATAGGTCCACACCTCACGGAACGGATGCGGACCCATTTTGCGCTCCGTTTTTCACGGATCCGTTGTTCCGTATCTGAGGTCTTTTTTTTTCTCTGATTTAAGTCCTCTTCCGTTCCGTTATTCCAAAAAACATATCCGTATGGTTTCTGTATGCGATCTTTTTTTGCGGATCGGAAACGGAAACAGTAACTTATTAATCACCAAAGACATGAGGAATATGGGCGGGGAATAACATTTCTACAGTAGGGATCCGCAAAATACAGATGAAATACGGATGACATATGAATGTGTTCCGCGTGCGTTCCGTATTTTTTAAGGACCCATTGACTTGAATGGGGCCTCGGACCATGATTTGCGGACACTATTAGGACATGCACTACTTTTTTGCGGAACGGAAATATGGAAATACGGAAACGGAATGCACGCGGAGTACCTTCCTTTGCTTTTGCGGTATGCAAAAAAACCGGAACGGAAGTGAAAGAAAATACTTTGTGTGCATGAGTCCTAAGGGAACGATCTGCTCCTATTCTGTTTTTAGAGCTGCAACTGGTTTTGTTTCACAATCACTGATGAAAATCATTGAGCAAAACACTGACATGTGAATGAGGCATAAGTGGTTGTCTGTGTCCCAAAGATTGGACCTCCCAGCAATCAGTAAGTGATGAAATATCTTAGTTTAAGTGGGAAAATGCGCACATTATCAGACATTCCTAATTTGCTTATGATTGGAAGATACATTAACTCTTCAAAGCTGAACTTTTTGAATAAAATTTGGGATTTTAGTCCAAGGATTATATTTATGAAGTATTCTGTATTGTGAAAAAAAGGCTTCTATTTCAAAGTCATCAGCTCACAAAAACTACAGCAGTACTACTGTATCTTATTTGATTAATGCCCACAATAAATTGATTTAGCAATTCAAGATTATACACTTACAAAAACAGCATTTGTTGAATAGTTTTACTTAGTGCCATGGACAGCGGAGGAAGGGGTCATCCAGAGAACCCCGAAACGCGTATGGTTTAATACCTCGTACCGGCATGCTGGGACAGTAGCTCCCCTGGACTTCGAGATTGAACAGCTGTGACCGAGAGTGACGAGCACCAGAGAAATAGCAACAAACATCGTTCTGTGAGCGGACCATAGGCGTGCGCAGCCTATTGCATTAGGGTGTGCACCCTAAAGCACAAACACACACCGCGTGCGTGTGTGTGTGTATATATATATATATATATATATATATATATATAGATATATACACACACAAATACCCTAAGGGGTTTCAGAGTACATTATTCATTATTATATAGGGGTAATATAACTAAGGGGTATCAGGGTAAATTATACAGGAGTAATATAACTTATATTATATAAGTTATATTTCCCCTTCATCATGTCGCCTGAGATAGCCCTCCTCAGTTATATTACCCCTGTATAATAATGTACCCTGATACCCCTTAGTTTTACCCCCTGTATAATTTACCCTGATCCCTCAGTTATATTACCCCCTGTATAATATCCCCGATAGCCCTCCTCAGTTATATTACCCCCTGTAATTTACCCTGATACTCCTCAGTTATACGGCATCATATAACTGAGGGGTATCAGGGTACATTATACAGGGGTGTAAATGACGGGGGGTAGCAAGCAGCAGGGAACATACAGGGCAGAGTTCCAGTGGCTTAGAGTGAGTTCGCACAGATAACAGTGATAACTGAGTACAGATAATGTAGCAGATGTCACCTGCAGTCCTATGTAACACCACAGATGACACAGTGGTAACTCTGAGTACAGATAATGTAGTAGATGGGTGTGAGGCCCCAGAATTCAGAACACACACAGTGTGACCTGAAGTCTGGGGCCAGGCTTAGACAGTGTGGGCCAAATCCTAGAGCCCCCCCCCCCCCAAACAGATATGTGGATGGACATTACATATAATGGTACACACTATACAGTAGAGTACAGCAGCACATACCCGTTACATCACGGACGTCTCCTGTGATGTAGACCTTCCTCAACGTCTTCATTCGGAGAGAAGACCGCCATGATACCTTCTTTCAGCCGCGACTCTGCAGAGTTTCACAGAAAAATGTTTAGATTTCTCACTTTACTATCATCGTCAGATAACAGACCTCCCCTCCCCCAGTAGTGCCCTCTGTATAATTATAATATATACTGGCCCCTCTGTGTTATTATTATTCTTAATATTATAATGGCCCCCTCTGTATTAGGCTCCATTCACACGTCCGCAGAATGTGTCCGCATCCATTCCGCAATTGTGCGTAACGGGTGCGGACCCATGCATTCTCTATGGGGAGGGAATGAATGTGGAAAGCACACAGTGTGCTCTTCGCATCTGCATTTCCGGAGCGGCCTGCCGAACTTCCGGTCCGCGGCTCTGGAAAAAAATAGAACAGCTGCGGACAAGAATAGGCTGTTCTATGGGGGTGCCGGCCGGGTGTATTGCGGATCCGCAAAACACTACGGACGTGTGAATGGACCCTAATAGTAATAATTATGGCGCTCTTCAGCCCCTCTAGCATACAGTCCCATGTAAAATACATCACTCCTTGCCTTCAGCCCCTCCAACATACAGTCCCATGTAAAATACAAAACTCCCCCTGCCTTCAGCCCCTCCAGCATACAGTCTCATGTAAAATACATCACTTTCTCTGCCTTCAGCCCCTCCAGCATACAGTCCCCATGTAAATAATATCACTTCACCCCCCTCTCTTCAGACCCCTCTAACATACAGTCTCCAATACAAGGATTATTCCTCCTCCCTTCAGCACCTGCAAAAAGCCCCCCAAGTACACAAAACAGCCAATCTTCTCCTCCACATACGGACCTGTAGCTTCTGCTCCTCTCTCCAACGTGCTCTGTTGAATCTCCTGCATTTCTTGAGGCCCCGCCCCCTGTATGACGAGACTCCGCCTCTTCCTCCGATCAGCATACCTCCCTGGAGCAAATCCATTCTAGGGCTCTACTGTCTCATAGGCTTCAGTACACTCGCCTGGAGCCTATGTAAAGCATGGGATCAGGAGTTGGCACTTGGCAGATGGCAGTGCTGCACGGAGGTGATGATTAAGGTGTGCCCAGGCACACCCGGCACACCCCGTGCGCACGCCTATGGAGCGGACATCCGGGTGACTTCATATCCACAGCATATCTTTTCTAGGTCCGGACATAGGACAAGGATACACCGGCCAGGTAAAGCAACAAAGTTGCTCGAATAGGTGGGACGCCACCTTAGTGCACAGTTACACTCTGCTATTACCGAATTAAGACCGGCAATTGTTCATAAGATTTCTCATAACATTTGGAATTGCGGTTTTTCTCAAGACTGAAATAAGGGCTGCGGTTGTTTAAATCTAAACCGCCTAGACTGTCTCAAGTTGCGTTTTCTCCCAAACTGAACTAAGGGTTGCGGCTTTTCAAAATCAAGCCGCTTAGATCTCTGCATAGACCTCTGTTCAGATTGATCTCTACTAGATTGAAACAAGGGCTGCCCTCTTTCAAATTCAAGCTGCTGAAACCATAAGACATATATTGCTGCTATTGATCAATGTTTTTTCTTATATGAATGATTGTATGATTTTATGCTATTATATATTTTATGGTATTTGATTATATCGATATATTTTACTTCATTAAATTTTGATCAATTACTCCATATCTGAGTGCCTGGTTTAATCTTGGTATTTTTCTACATGTTCTTTATGTGACTGGGTGGGTCATATAAACCAAGAGCACCTTAAATCCATTACCCAGCTGTAGTGATCCACAAACACCTTGTTCTGGTTAAGAATTTAGCACTACTGAAATTGTTTCGCATTCTGGTGGCAGTGGAGCTGTGGAGCCACGATTTCTCCAACAAGCGGGTATGTTTTCATTGTGATAACTAGAGAGGAGCTAATCGAATCAGACGAAGTGGAATTCGATCCAAATTTCAGTAAAAATTTGATTCGCAACAAATGAGAAATTTCCTTGCGCTTCGTGGTAACGAAGCACAATTTTTCATAAAATGGCTGCTACACGTATGAGGACATGGTGCAAGGAACTCTGGGAAGGCGGGCTGACCCATAATGCCATGCATGCAGCCAATCAGCAGCCAGCCAGCCCTGTGTTGTCACAGCCCTATAAATACGGCAGCCATCTTAGAGTCAGACATTTTCCAGTGTTCTTAAAGTGGAGACAGAAGTGAGAAGGTGCTACGGACAGCAATAGGAAAAACCTCATTGTGAAAAAAAAACCTGAAAAAATGACTTATAAGTGCAGGGAAAGGATAGGGAGGAATCATTTCACAGCATCTTAGTAAAGGGAGAGACGTCAGAAGGCGCTAGTGACAGTGCCAGAAAAGCGATTTACAAGGGCAGGGAAAGGATAGCGAGGAATCATTTCACAGCATCTTAGTGCAGGGAGAGACATCTGAAGTCGCTTGGGACAGTGCTAGAAAAATCTCATTGTGAAAAAAAAAAGTGATTTACAGGTGCAGGCAAACATTATTTGGGGATCTAAATAGTCATTATACAGCTCTGGCATTCCAGCAATTTGTTTTCATTATTGGAGTGCAAGTGCAATGTTGAAAAGCCTTTAGTGGATTATATCTGTGGAAAAATAAAAATACATACAAATTTCACTTCTGCAGTTATATGTGGTGAAAGCGTTCAGTGTCCTATTTCAGTACAAAAGGGGAAAAAAACACTTCACTGCTGCATTTATTTGTGGTGAAAGACTTTAGTGGCTTATTTCAGTACAAAATTTAAAATATATACTCATTTCACTTCTGCAATTATATGTGGTGAAAGCGTTCAGTGTCTTATTTCAGTACAAAAAGGAAAAAAATATGCGCACTTTACTGTTGCATTTATTTGTGGTGAAAGACTTTAGTGGCCTATTTAAGTACAAATCAAAAAATATATACACATTTAACTTCTGCAGCTATATGTGGTGAAAGCGTTCAGTGTCCTATTTCAATTGTAAGAAGGTACAAGAAATCATTGTGGATGATATGTACGTGTCACCAAGGTTCCTGGCCTCAGTGGAGTAAGAGCCGGTTTTTATGTGTCAGCAGCAGTTGCTGTTTGACACCTTAATATGTAGTATGGCTATATAGCTGATCCGGGATGGCTCTTACTGGGAGTAGTCAAACTGCTGGGTGGGTGACTACTCCCCATGTTCCAGGCCGGGTTTTGCCAGGCCTAAAAACCAGCCGGCACTGCCAGGTGAGGAGGATTACCTCAGTCTGACAGTGGAGCTCAGGAGGTGTGTTTGCTGGGATCTGAGGTTTGTGCCATGCTGGAGGGCTGAGACCCGTCTGTAAGGGAAACAGACCCTCTTAAACGCCTGCTATGGACTGCTGGAGGCAGAACTGCCAACAAGGTGATTTTTGCTATGTGGACTTTCCATTGTGTGTGAACTAACACCAAGACTGCAAAGTAACATTTTGTTTTTGCTTTATGTTTGAATAAACAGGGAAGTTTGATTTAAGAACTGGTAATTTGCCTCTGTACTGCATCCGCACACCCTGTCTACCAGAGCGAATCCCCACACAGTACAAAAAGGAAAAAATATATGCACTTCACTGTTGCATTTATTTGTGGTGAAAGAATTTAGTGGCTTATTTCAGTACAAAAAAGAAAAATATATATGCATTTCACTTCTGCAGTTATATGTGGTGAAAGCGTTCAGTGTCCTATTTCAGTACAAAAAAGAAAAAAATATACGCACTTCACTTGTGCATTTATTTCTGCTAAAAGCATTTACTGGCCAATTTCAGTACTAAAAGAAAAATATATTCTCAGTTCACTTCTGCAGTTATATGTGTTGAAAGCGTTTATTGGCCTATTTCAGTACAGAAAGAAAAAATATATTCTCAGTTCACTTCTGCAGTTATATGTGTTGAAAGCGTTTAGTGGCCTATTTCAGTACAGAAAGAAAAATATATATGCACTTCACTGGTGCATTTATTTCTGCTAAAGTGTTTACTGGCCTATTTCAGTACAGAAATAAAAAAATATGCACACTTCACTAATAAGCATTTAGTGGCCTATTTTAGTACAGAAAGAAAAATATATACGCACTTCACTGTTGCACTTATTTCTGGAAAAAGGGTTTAGTGGCCTATTTCAGTACAAAAAGGAAAAATATATACGCATTTCACTTCTGCAGTTATATGTGGGGAAAGCGTTCAGTGTCCTATTTAAGTGCAAAAAGGAAAAAAAAATATACGCACTTCACTGTTGCATTTATTTGTGGTGAAAGAGTTTAGTGGCCTATTTCAGTACAAAACAAAAAATATATACGCATTTCACTTTTGCAGTTGTTATTATTATTTCAGTACAAAAACTAAATATATTTAGCGTTCACTTTTGCAGTTATATGTGGTAAAACATTTAGTGACATATTTTGGTAGAAAAACGAAATATATTCAGCGTTCACTGTTGCAGTTATATGCGGGAAAACCTTTAGTGATGTATTTCGGTAGAAAACGATACATTTATTCTGCGTTTAGCGCTGCAGTTATGCGTGGTAAAGCCTTTAGTTGCGTATTTCAGTAGAAAATGAAAAATGTATTCTTATATAAAAATGTATCCTTATTAAGGAGGGGTCCATGAGTTCACGGAAGCAGCGGAGGTAGCAGTCAATCAGTGCCTAGTGTTGTTGGTAAAATCACCTACTCTGCGGTGTGGCAGTTTTTTGTACAGCCTCTGGAGGAGGTGAACATGGCCATATGTAGAATTTGTGGGCAGAAAGTGAAGCATGGCCAGTGTGCCAATGTTGGCACCACAGCCCTGCGTCAACATATGCAGCATCACCATCAAGTGGCCTGGGAGAACCATGGCTCTGATGTGGTGGTCCAACCTGCCGCAGAAACCGCTGCATCACCCAGGGGCACGCCGCACCCGATTTCAGGCAGTCAAGGCTCCACCACCTCAGGCGAATGGAGCTGTCTATCGTTCCCACCGTCTGCTGATCCTGATGCTCCTGCTCCTCCTACTCCTCGTCAGTCATTCCGTCAGCTATTGATCACTGAAGCGATTGCTAAGAGACAACAGTATGCATTCACTCATCCAACAGCGCAGAAGTTGAATGTGCGCCTGTCCAAGTTGCTGGTGCTGCAGTCCCTCAATTTCCAAGTGGTGGACTCTGCACCTTTCAAAGAACTGATGGCTTGTGCCGAGCCGAAGTGGAGAGTCACAAGCCTTTAGTGATGTATTTCAGTAGCAAAAAAAAATTATTCAGCTTTCAGTGCTGCAGTTATATGTGGTAAAATCTTTATTGACGTATTTTGGTTGAAAAACTAAATTAATTCATTGGTCAGCGCTGCGGTTATATGTGGTAAAATCTTTATTGAAGTATTTCGGTTGAAAAAGAAAAAATTTTCAGCGCTCAGCGCTGCTGTTATATGTGGTAAAATCGGTGGCTACTGGTGCTGCTACTGGTGCTGATGCCTCCTCTAGACTCTGTCATTGTGCCACTCAGTGGCCTCCTCATACTGCTGCCACCTCCAAATTCTGTCATTGTGCTACTATGTGACTTCCTCATGCTGCTGCCACCTTCATACTCTGTCATTGTGCCACTCGGTGGCCTCCCTTATATTGCAGCAAACTCCAGACTGTCATTGTGATGCTGCGACTGCTGCTGCTGCCACCACCTCTAGACTCTGTCATTGTTCCACTCTGTGGCCTCCTACTGATGCTGCTGCTGCCACCAACTACAGACTCTGTCATTGTGCCACTCAGTGGCCTCCTCATACTGTTGCCACCTCCACACTCTGTCATTATGCCACTCGGTGGCCTTCTCCCGATGCTGCTATTGCTGCTGCCGCCACCTCCAGACTTTGTCATTATGCCACTCGGTGGCTTTCTCATACTGCTGCCACCTCCACACTCGGTCATTGTGCCACTCGGTTACCTCCTCATGCTGCTACCACCTTCACACTCTGTCATTGTGCCACTCAGTGGCCTTCTCCTGATGCTGCTACTGCTGCTGCCTCCACCTCCAGACTGTCATTGTGCTACTTGTTGGCCTCCTTATACTGCTGCAAACTCCAGACTCTGTCATTGTGCCACTCGGTGGCCTTCTCTTGATGCTGCTACTGCCGCCACCTCCACACTCTGCCATTGTGCCACTCGGTGGCTTCCTCATACTGCTGCCACCTCCACACTCTGTCATTGTGCCACTTGTTGGCCTCCTCATACTGCTGAAAACTCCAGACTCTGTCATTGTGCCAATCGGTGGTTTCCTCATACTGCTGCCACCTCTACACTCAGTCATTGTCCCACTTGGTGGCCTCCTTATACTGTTGCCACCTTTACACTCTGTCATTGTGCCACTTGGTGGCCTTCTCCTGCTGCATCCATCTCCAGACTCTGTCATTGTGCCACTTGTTGGCTTCCTCTACTGCTGCCTCCACCACACTTGGTCTTTGTGCCACTTGGTGGCCTCCTCATACTGCTGCCAACTCCAGACTCTGTTATTGTGCCACTCTGTTGCCTCTTCATGCTCCTGCCACCTCCAGACTCTGTCATTGTGCCATTCTGTGGCCTTCTGATTGTGCAACCACCTCCACACTGTCATTGTGCCACTCAGTGGCCTCCTCATGCTGCTGCCACCTCCACACTCTGTCATTGTGCTACTTGTTGGCCTCCTTATACTTCTGCAAACTCCAGACTCTGTCATTGTGCCACTCGGTGGCCTTCTCCTGATGCTGCTACTGCCGCCACCTCCAGACTCTGTCATTTTGCCACACTGTGGCCTCCTGATGCTGCCGCCACCTCCACACTGTCATTGTGCCACTCTGTGGTCTCCTCATACTGCCACCACCTCCAGACTCTGTAATGTGCCACTATGTGGCTTTCTGATGCTGCTGCAACCTCCAGACCCTGTCATTGGGCCACTCTGTGGTCTACTCATGCTGTTCCCTCCCTCCCCACTTCATGACTGGGCCACTAATTTGCCTTTCGGCCTGGCTGACATCATCATTTGTTTGACCCTTCTTCTGATCTGTCAGAAGTAAGGAAAAATGAGTTGCACAATGGATCCTGCCTGTGTAGCAGCTGTAAGGCCTGTATGGTCCCATCAGAATTGGCTTATGATTTGGTAGCCAAAAGCAGGAGTGGGTACAAAACACAGAAGACATGCAAATATTCCATTCCTGTTTTAGATCCAGTCCTGCTTTTTTTGGCATTAGCAATACTGATGGATTATTGAGCAAATGCTGACCGACCAAAGGAGTATGCTCCACAGATAGGATCTGTTTTTTGTGGGTTATTGTTCTGACGGATTAGAGGTAGGGCAAATTAACCAGTGATGTCAACTTAAACTTACTGATGACACCCTCTGCACTCTGTGGAGGGGGAAGGGGCTCTACTTGTATAAGCTTTTAATAGATCAGGTTATCAGAACATAGATGTTCTGATAACATCTATGTGGAATCAGCTGGCGACGGTGTAAAAGGAGTGCTCTTCTTCTTGGCACTAACATCAACCTGTAAGGTTGAGTTCATACTTGAGTTGTTTGGTCAGTTTTGGCTCAATGACTGTCCTAATAAGTGAAGTGTGCAGTGATTCTAAGAGCGACGCCTGTCATCTGCATGTCATACAGACTCATAGTATTATTTCACTACCAAAGCAGACTCCCTATGCGTGTTACTATAAGGCACAGTGTTCTACACCACTATGAAGGCTCTCTGCAGCCGGAAAATAGGCATTTTTTTTAACGTAATTTGCCGCGAATACATTCGCATCGAACCAAATTTTTCCCAAGAAAGAATCCGCGAATCAAATTTTTGATCTAGTGATAACCATACTTTGGTGCATGCCATTTTTAATTTGTCTGCTTCTCCTCCCCCCAGTTGCAGTATCTCTGGCCATTTGATATTGCATTGCTTGAAGCTAAATGCTTGTGTTTCCAAGCACGTTCAGGGTACAAGGAATTTGGTGTCTGTCACTTCGTTCTGCTTTCACTTCCACAGTTTTAGTGAGATGGTACCTAATGCAGATGAGGTCAGTGCTGTGTGTCCTCAAAACCTGTAGAACTTAGTAGAGATGTGGTCATTCAGTTACTGCAGCGGTCAGTGTCTATCAGGACATGGTGCTGAAGGTACCAGAAGGTTTGGAATGAGTGGGAAAGGGTGAGTGTGTCAGAGTTCATCGGAGGATTGTCTAGTGCAGGTGTTGAGGCTGAAGTGCGGATTTTGTGCATGGTTTGTCACCAACAGTAGTGTGCCAAAAGTTATCCACATTAGCATTTATGTTCCAGATACAGGGTGGCCAGGATATTACCAATAATTTTTTGGTCCACCAGGCGATGAAGTGATGAGCTACAACTGGATGAGGTAAGTCTGCATAAAGATAGGGTGGAATGTTGTGTGGGTCATTCGAAGACAGATCAGTGGGGGCATGGATCCTAAGTGACATTGTATGCTGTGCCTAGGTCAGCTGCTTGCACAGTAGCCAGGGTCTCCCAAAATCTACTAGTTCAGGGATGCCAGGCCACATTTTACAACATGCTGATGGCAAAGCAATATCCTGTTATCAGTTTGTGGATATTTTTCAAAAGGGATTGTCCATGCTGGGAGAACAGCCAGGAATTATGCTTCATATTCCATTTGGATAAGGGCTGCCATGGTAACCTCCAGATAGGGGTTAAGGGAGGAGTTGGTGAGGGGAATCGGTTGGTGGGAATCACAGAGGTATAGGCTATATGTACAGTACAGACCAAAAGTTTGGACACACCTTCTCATTCAAAGAGTTTTCTTTATTTTCATGACTATGAAAATTGTAGATTCACACTGAAGGCACCAAAACTATGATTTAACACATGTGGATTTATATACATAACAAAAAAGTGTGAAACAACTGAAAATATGTCATATTCTAGGTTCTTCAAAGTAGCCACCCTTTGCTTTGATTACTGCTTTGCACACTCTTGGCATTCTCTTGACGAGCTTCAAGAGGTAGTCACCTGAAATGGTCTTCCAACAGTCTTGAAGGAGTTCCCAGAGATGCCTAGCACTTGTTGGCCCTTTTGCCTTCACGCTGCGGTCCAGCCCACCCCAAACCATCTCGATTGGGTTAAGGTCCGGTTACTGTGGAGGCCAGGTCATCTGGCGCAGCACCCCATCACTCTCCTTCATGGTCAAATAGCCCTTACACAGCCTGGAGGTGTGTTTGGGGCCATTGTCCTGTTGAAAAATAAATGATGGTCCAACTAAACGCAAACCGGATGGAATAGCATGCCGCTGCAAGATGCTGTGGTAGCCATTGCTGATTCAGTATGCCTTCAATTTTGATAGAATCCCCAACAGTGTCACCAGCAAAGCACCTCCTCCTCCATGCTTCACGGTGGGAACCAGGCATGTAGAGTCCATCCGTTCACCTTTTCTGCGTCGCACAAAGACACGGTGGTTGGAACCAAAGATCTCAAATTTGGACTCATCAGGCCAAAGCACAGATTTCCACTGGTCTAATGTCCATTCCTTGTGTTCTTTAGCCCAAACAAGTCTCTTCTGCTTGTTGCCTGTCCTTAGCAGTGGTTTCCTAGCAGATATTCTACCATGAAGGCCTGATTCACACAGTCTCCTCTTAACAGTTGTTCTAGAGATATGTCTGCTGCTAGAACTCTGTATGGCATTGACCTGGTCTCTAATCTGAGCTGCTGTTAACCTGCGATTTCTGAGGCTGGTGACTCGGATTAACTTATTCTCCGCAGCAGAGGTGACTCTTAGTCTTCCTTTCCTGGGGAGGTCCGCATGTGAGCCAGTTTCTTGGTAGCGCTTGATGTTTTTTTGTGACTGCACTTGGGGACACTTTCAAAGTTTTCCCAATTTTTCAGACTGACTGACCTTCATTTCTTAAAGTAATGATGGCCACTAGTTTTTCTTTACTTAGCTGCTTTTTTCTTGCCATAATACAAATTCTAACAGTCTATTGAGTAGGACTCCACAACGCAACTGATGGTCCCAACCCCATTTATAAGGCAAGAAATCCCACTTATTAAACCTGACAGGGCACACCTGTGAATTGAAAACCATTTCAGGTGACTACCTCTTGAAGCTCATCAAGAGAATGCCAAGAGTGTGCAAAGCAGTAATCAAAGCAAGAGGTGGCTACTTTGAAGAACCTAGAATATGACATATTTTCAGTTGTTTCACACTTTTTTGTTATGTATATAATTCCACATGTGTTAATTCATAGTTTTGATGCCTTCAGTGTGAATCTACAATTTTCATAGTCATGAAAATACAGAAAACTCTTTGAATGAGGTGTGTCCAAACTTTTGGTCTGTACTGTATATCCTCAGCTAATATCTGAGTAGTTAGGTAGGTGCGATGATTAATATTCCTTGGTTAGTTTTAATGCATGGCTAATAGGGCTGTAGAGGTCAAATGTGTCACTCGTGTGTTCGCCCCGGAGAGTATTTGGTCCTTTTTGTTTGCTGATCATTTTGGCCATTCATACATGTTTTCAGGTGTGCAGAACTTCACCCCAAGGGTCACTAGCTAGGGTTGTGTCACGAATCTGTGATGCGGTGAATGGGAATACATGGGATGATCTGGAGCTGAGTACTTTAATTATTATTGCCAAATAGACTCCCCAGCTGATGTGCTGGTGCTTCATGGCAGGGAATGGTTTATGTTTATGGTCTCCTATGGAGCTGATTTGGGATATCAAGTTTGATATATTGAGGCTGTTATCCAAATGTGCCGGGAGGGTGGGCGACAGGCTGGATATGGCAGGTTCAGGGTAAATAGGGAGGTGGATAATTTTGTACCTAGGGATGGGGAATTGTGGTGTGCCATAAGGAGTTGAAATCTCCACCTTGGGAATTTCATAGATGTGATGGGGTGCACTTGAACAATATAGGGAACTGAGTTTGGTCCGAACTTTGCAATTTTTTGTACAGCAGATGAACTTGAATCTTTCCGGGGGTTATTTTGGAAGAATCCACTAAAACGGCATGTAGCACCATTTTAGTGCACATGGCAGGAAAAAAGCACAAGGGAAGAAGAAGAAGGGTTCTTACATGGCCCCGAGACAGCCTGGATGAGCCAATCAGTGCTGCAGCAAGTAGGGAGGTGCCCTAGCAGAATGCCATACTGTCATTGCCAGGAACAATGAAAGGAAAGGCTAGGATTCCAAAGAAGACTTGTGTGTGCGGTGTACAATAGAGAGAAGCAGCTGACAGGCAAAGAGGCAGAAAGAATGGAGACAGGACCTGTAGTTGTGCCTGCTATCAGAAGTGCAGGTGCACTTCAAAAGCAGCTACCTGCAAGCAAAAACTTTCATTTTGTTTCACTTTTTTTTGTGGGGTTCAATATAATTAAGCAGTATATATATACATATGCTTACTGCTGCAATATTGACGGTGTGTCAGCAATCTATCTGTTTGCATTAAGTTGAAATTGAGTGTCAACCCTCAGTCATCTGCGTATTTTCAGTTTCCACACCTTCACAATTAAAATTATGTTTTTTTGAGTTAGGAGTCCATTTATTTACGCGTCATATATGTACATGATTATTGCAGCAATACCCACGGTGTGGCAGCAATCTACCTGTGTGTATTAAGTTAAAATTAAAGAGGACTTTTCACCACTCCTGACATGTTTGTTTTAATAGCGTCAAGCACAGGCCGGACTTAAGGCTGCAAGACTGGGGGTAGGCCCGGCATGACAAGCGTTTGGAGGGAGTGAGTTGGGAGGCTCGGTGTTAAGGGGTATTGCAAGGATGGGGGGTGGGGGGACAGTAGGGGAGGAGTGTAAGGTTTAAAAAGGGCAGCGGGAGGCAGGATCAGGGTCATCTTGTGTGGGACAAAAGTCTTGCAGCAGCCCCCTCCCACCCACCCATTGGCTGCTGGTTGGGAAGAGAAGCTAGCGGCGGTCAAGGTAATATGGTTTCTGGGTGGATTTTGGTCCAGCAGGGATGGCATTGTCATAGCGGCCATGGCGGCGGTGGGTCCTTGGAGTTGATGGTTAGGGTGGCTCTGGTGTGGTGGGGAGGGAGCCAAAGGGGCTCTGGACTCCCCAGGTATTGGATGTTGGGGTGTGATATGGCGGGTATCTGCCCCACGGTTGTTGCCCATGGTTACCGGTTCTGCCTCCAAGCTGGCGTTTATCGGCTGGAGGTAATTTAATTGAGGGCACGGGCTGTTACCCATCAGGTTTTACGGGGCTCCAAGGACCCTCTCCGTTCTGGGCATGTTTCTCTGTGGTCTGGAAGTTTTTCTTGGGCGGGGGGCCTTCAGGTGGGAAGGCCTTGGATTGGTTATTGTAATGCAAGGCACCAACAAACAGACCAGTGATGAAAGCAAAAAGGTGTTTATTCACCAGAAACATAAACATCCAGGACACTTGCTGGTAACAAGGAATAATAACAAAAAACCAGGCAAGGAGATTCCAGGAATAGTCCCAACCAGTGCTGAATGATGCTGTGCACTTGGCAGTCGAGTCACTCCAGATCTTGGGTCCGCTGTAAGGACAAAGTTCCTGGCAGTCTTCAGTCACTAGGAGTTGTGACCTATACCTGGTTGAGGGAAAATAACAGTGGGCACTGATCACCCTGAGAGACCTCCTTTTAAATGCCTGCTGACCAATCCCAGGGTGCCAAGTGTCCACTACCATAGGTGAACAAATTGCCCTGCACCTGAGTACAAGGCCTAAGGCAATCACAAGTTGATTAACCCATGGCTGGCTCCCTAATCCACTTTGCTCTTGTGAGTCAGTATAATATGCGCCACTGGTCGACGAAGTGCATAAGAAGCGCGTACTCGCGACCGTGTATCCCTTTGCGAACCTGCCCTCGTGCGTACGCACGGACGAATGATTGACTCAGCGCGAGTATGCGAGCGCGTGGACCCAGATGCGGAAACGGAAGTCGCAGGAGACACCGGAGACAACCCTGGCCGCGGCGTCTTGTCACTCGCCTGGCCACTCTGTCCCCGGGACTCCGACGGTCCTCCCCTCCAATGTCCACGCGAACGCATCTCCGCACTGGCTCGCAAAGGGGTCAGCGCTGGTGCATCAGAGACACGCATAACCTGTCCCGCAACTCCACGAGGACCCCTCTTGGTTCCCCTGCAGTGCAAAGCAGGTGAGGATCTTACAGTTATGTTATATGTTATTTATGCTTAAATTATTATTATTAATAAATATATGGCTGTTATAGTCAATAAAATCCACCGGTGGAGTTGTGTCTTTATTTGGGGAAGGAGGGGAGAGTGGGAGGTAAAACAACTCGACAATATGCTGGTCATGCATTCTCCTTGTAATACCAATTCTGGAGCCTCTATTCTTATGGCTCTATGTTGTGCCATTCCTGTATTATTTCTACTAGAAGTTATGAATTGCTATTAGCCTTCAGTAAAGGTACAGAGGGGTAGTAACCAGTTGGGGGGTGTACCTGCACAGACTCTCTCTATCCAATCAGTGCTGCCATTTTCAGACTGTGCAGATACACGCCCCCAACTGGTTACCTCCCCTCTGTACCCTTACTGCAGGCTAATAGCAATTCATTCATCACTTCTAGTAGAAATAATACAGGAATGACACAACATACAGACATAAGAATAGAGGCTCCGGAATTGGTATTACATGGGGAATGCAAGAAGCTATTAAAATAGACTTGTGGTCGGGGCTATGTGTGAAAGAACCTACCCCCTAATGTAGGCCCCAACAGAACTAGCGGCTTGAGTTGTGCCATAACCGCTTCCGTCGAGAGTACACCTGAAAGAGGCCAAAAACCCAGCATGAAAATACAAAGCGTGTTCATTGACGTATTGCAACGCCCAATTCTGAAAGGCACAAGAAATCTCGCTAACGGGGTTCGGAACATAACGGCTGTAACAAGACGAGCGCCACCGGCCCAACTTACGGATGATGTGTGCTGGCACCTGATTCCTGAAGCGGCCGAGGCTGCCCCAATCCTAAACAAATGCCCTGACACCGTGAGGGGTCAAAACCTAGATTGACCGCCAGTAAACGAGCATGCACTATGAACTGGGAGGTGGACAACGCTGCTGTCCCGAAGGCTAACAGTGGGGTGTTAGTGCCGCGACCGGCCAGTGCCCCTGACAATTCCTGCAGGACGTGGACCGGACCCCATTTGTGAGACGTGGGGGAAGAATTTGACCTGGGTAGGGGGACCTGAATGGGAGGTCTTGGTCATTTAGACCACAGTACGGCCTGACCAATGGTTACCCCAAACATGCGCTGCTGCCACCACGGGATACAGGTCCATAGCCTCCGTTGACTGGAAATTCCCGTGGCCTCGCGAATCTCCTCCGGCCACGCCCCATTCAGCCAATGGGGGCCAAAAATAGCAGCAAAAACCAGTGCTGACCCCGCTGTTGGAGAATATGACGGGGGAGTTGTGCGAGACCGCCGGGACAAACATGAACACACCATTCCAATGACTCAAGAAGTGGTCCCACATGCTCAAATCCGCTTGCGCTTGACTGTCCAGGAACACTGGACTATCCTGACAGGGGGCTGCTGAGAGGAGTGGTAACAATCTGGCTACGAAAACCTACCCTGAGGAATGACACGCAGCGCAAAATGCATGCCTAACAACGACTGCAGTTCCACTTTGGTGGTGACCCTACCAGTGACGAAACTGTGAATCACTGCGCGGACCCTAACCAACTTGTCTTCCGGCAACCTAGCTGACATGCTCTCTGTGACTGTAAAACAAGCAAAAAGACGGACCGTCACTACCACTGTTTAGCAACAAATTGACTACCACCCGTGCCTTGACACCACCACCGCCACTGCAGAAACCATCATGCAAAGGTAACTGACCCTGGTGACCACCTGACAGCTGAGGTACGGAGAAAGAGGAAACGTGTGACAGTGGAAAATAAATTGGAGACAAAGAAGGAGGACCTTACCGGAAACAGGACACGATGCTGATATGAGAAGAACACAAGGAACCAACCGTGGAAATAGACCTATCCGCATGAATTAAGCAGAATAAGTGTTTTTTTTTGTTTTTTTTTATTTTATTTTTTTATTAAGAACGCTTGCGCCTGCGTTCAAGTGGTCCGAAGCTGGGTGACGAGACACGATTGTCAGATTGCCGGGGTTCTCACGGAGTTGGCTGAACGGCTGACGTGCATATGCAAAATAAAACACAGCTATCTATGTAGCAAGCAAATTGCGAAAAGTGTATGAAGACAGGCAAATGAGAAACCTACCCATCTGAAACAGAACAATAAAATAAAATGCCATACAATGTGAAGGGTCTGGCGTGCCCCTGCTGGCCTACGTCTAGGGGCGCCTGTTACTGGGGGTACTACCCCCAAGAACTCATCACCATCACGCTGTATGGCATTAACCCCCTACCTAACTGACAGCACGGCGGCCCGTGCCAGACTTTGCCCCCCATATAACAGTCATGGATTATACAAAATTCGCCTTGACAGAGAAGTTAAAACAGCTAGGCTGTGATTAATCAGGCAGATTGAAACTCCACCCTCAAAGACTAGCCTTCTCATTGACATTCCCCCCCCCCTCCCCCCGTCCTTACTCCCTTACAAGCCTCCCCCAATGCAGAAAGATAGAGCCTAATGCAAGTAGCCCCAGCAAATATACGAACGGAGTCCCGCTGACTCCTGCTACCTGCGTGCAAGTCACGTGGGAGCGGGGCGTGCTGCCAGACTGCCGTTCCGGTGTGGGGATGTCCCTCTCATACCTTAGAGGGACCGACCCCACCGACCGGACTAAGGAGCCGATACTGCGCTGAGGCAGCAGCTACTTACGCGCCGCACGAGGATGAACATGACGCCGGACTGCAGGAGGAAGCGCCGACCGGAAGTGACGCTCTGTCGCCTAGGAGATGCTGATGCTGCCGGCTGTAACAGGAACACTGCTGCCGTCCGTCCCCTCTGGAGAAAGGTGCGTGCCAGATATAGGGCAGGGCACCCCTCCCACAAATACAGGCCAATTAATCGGCCTTAATACATGTGAGGAGTGGTGAAAGGTCCTCTTTAACATTTTTTTTTTTTGTGGGAGGTAACACAGTTGAAATGTAAAAATTGGGAGGGGGACGCAGTGGCGGCGGTGGTGGTTAACACGGTTGAAATTTTCTCACAGTCCAGGCAGGCTGAATGCAATCAATAGACCTCTACTTGTTGCAGGTGCCCCATCTTGCTGTCTGTCTGCCTACCTACCATCATGTTCTGTACGGATGCTACTGTGGCCTGTATCATGCCACTTATGCCACTTTCCAACAATCATGTGCTATTCAGCAACTGCTTCTGTGGCCTGCATCATACCACTAATGCCACGTGCCAACCAGCACGTTCACCAAGGACATTTTTCTGCAGACATTTTGTAAGCAGGTAAATCCATCAGCGTGGCTATGCTTGCATACTATAAAAAAAAGTACCAGCCTATGTGAGCTCCCACGGACCCGGTCCCCAGAGAGGCTGGCATTTTTTTTTTTTTATAATGTGCAAGAATGGTCACTGCTGATGGATTACAGGGTGGCCATAACCATGGAAACGAGCAGTGTAGAATGAATCCAGCCAGCAATATGGACAATCACAATACATTAGTAAGTGACTTGTATTAACTTTCTCTACATGATAACTTCCACTTGCTGAAGTGAGACAACCCCTTTACTCCATATTGGTTATAAGAATCCACATGCATTATACTGCAGTAGCTCTAGTTGTATTTCCCATAAACATCTGGACAGCAGCAAATCTGTAAAGCAATGAAATTTACAGACCCATAAATGATAAGCATATTGGGTTTACTGTATAAAAACTGGTGACAACTGGACTTATGAGGATGTCATACTCAATACTCTTGCCTACTGACTCTGTTAGCAGAACTCAGGCTGTTTCGCATAGTCTGTAGTTGGACTTGCCAGCCAAGACTAAGTCATTTAAAATCTATGTACTTTTACAGCTGAACAATTCTGAAAATCACTGCATTAGGGAATTGCTATATTAGTAATTATGATGTAAAAAGATCCATTACTCTTCATTTTTTACGCCAGTATAATATTATATCCCTACAATAATCACAGTAGTTCTATAATTTAAGCATACTCATCAAAGCAAGTCTTGCAGAGAGCTGCTTGCCTCCACACATCTGCAGCCCTCATAATTTTAGGTAAAATGCTTTAAAAATCTTTCCAATAACTGAAGACTCTCATTCTAGCAACTCAGCAAATCAAGGCATTTTCATCTTCTCCCCTTGGTTTCTTCAGCTTCCCTGTTCCATGTTGTCACGAGTATACTTTAGGGATTGCTATATATTAAAAAGCTAAACTGAATTCCAGTGCCACAAAATCTCAATTTCAAATCATTATCCTGCCTCTTATTATGTCCACAGGATGCATGTGAATCATAAACATTATGGCCACCACTAAATTAATCCCAAATAGGATTTCTCTCTCTCCAAGGTGCCTGTCAGAGTAAGGAGAATCCTGCTGACTTTGATTTATGATCCTCGCATTAAATAAGTGATATTATCTTCCCTGCCCACAGACCTACAGTTTTATTACATCAATCCCGACAAAATCTTATAATAAAGAGATTTTTGATGGGCTATTAAAAGTGGAGGAGAAGAGATTAAATAAGGTTTTATAGGGAAAAGGAGATTTTTATTAACCGCTTCTGTGTGGGTCCAGAGATAATAGTAGTGTGCCAGGAGCCGCAGACTGCTGAGGGCTGATGATGAGTGGTGCACGGCAAGGGGTGGGCTGCCTTATGGCAGTGCTAGCTAATAAGTGCGGTGCTGCTGCTTCTGTTTGTAAGGAGAAATCTTAGAGAATAATAACTGTAATAATTATATTTAATGCCTTTAATCTTGCTCAAGAAGCAAACCTATTCTGAATATATTCATCTAACATCAATCTTATAGCCTGTGTTTGTGCCACCTGCTTATCGCTCATGATTAAATAAAAAACTAAACTATGCTACTACATAGGTATTAGTAGACCGCACCTGTTGCCAGGATGCCCACAGGGACTAATAATGCATTTAAAGTAAATCTGAATCTGTCACCACAATCTTGGACTATTATCTGCAGTAATACATCAATAGTACTGCAGATATGGAGTCCAGATACAAAATAAATATATATTTTCTTACTGCACTCTGTTCCCCTGCTGTCAGCCCTTAAAGCTGCATTGAAATACATTGTCAGGACTGCTGTGCATGCGCTCAGGAGTCCTCTCTATTATATTAGCATAGTATTTCAGCACAGCTTTGAGTGCTGACAGCAGGGGTACAGGGGGGGGGGGGTGGCAGTAGGAGGCATCTGTACATTAAGTTTACCATTAAGTTCACATTTTTTATTTTTGCCTTTTCCAATTCCATGTTCATTTCAATTTATAGCACTTGGAATACCACTCTTGAATTACTTTATACAGTTTACTTATTTTATTTTTCCTTTTATATCTATAAGTCTAATCTTTCAGTACCCAGAACTATATCATAACTAGACTACAAATTAGTCATGAGTGAAAAGGTGTTGGTTAGATTAGCTCTTCTTACCATAACCATGTTACCTATCTTAGATTGTGTTGGTAAGGGAGGACCATGTTATAGAAGAAGGATCACTATTCTTGATCTTCACCAGAAAGGTCAATGAAAGATGGAGGAACTTGTATATGGTAAGGTAAGTTGAGGCTATCATTACCAAACTTGTATCGATCTAGGGCTACAAAAATGATGCATTTTGTAGTATTCCCTAAGAGGGCTCCAGGTATATACAGTATATTGATTAAATTGTCTTTTGTTGTCTTCTTCTTAACAGTCCCTACTGTTTATAACACATACTCTACTTTTTCAGTTATCATGTTGAATTTTATGGACAAAGCAGTTAGTGGTTGTGGAGGCAGGATTTGGGCATTGAAATGTCTGTCTTGGTTACCAAAAATGCTTATCCTGCCCTTGTTACCGTGAATTTTAGTCAAGCAGATTAATTTGTTACTAGAGATCAGGAGAAATGTTTGTCATCCAACATAACAATTAACAAGGAATTTCACCTAAAACATCGCCTGTAATAATGACTCCTAGAGCTTTCCTTCTGTGAAAGCTACAAGACAGCCAAAACATTTCCAGTAGAACGTCCAAGAGTCTTGATGACCATTTTTCCAGAGTCCTGAATGGTAAATCCATCTATGTAGCAGTATAGGAACCGAGAATGTGCCGCTGCACAACCAGGCATATTTGCCTTCCAAGCAGGGCAGACTGGGAACTTAAAGTGGCCCTGGAAAAAAATACAAAAAGTTCCTCCGTTTTGTAGTTGGGTCCAAATTGTTGTAAGGCAGAGCCAGCAATACCATATTGTGGCCCATTTTGCCACCCCTAACAGAGCTAAATCTAAATACCACAGTCCATGACAAAATACTGCCAGCAGCACAAAATACATCCCCAAAAACTTCCACTGACTGGCCCACTGGGAAATTTCCCTGTAAGGTCTATGGCCAATCCACCCCTGCTTCCAAGGTTCGGGTTGTAATGACGGCCACCCATTTACTTACTTTTCCTAAACACAGATTAACTAAGAAACAAATGAACAGATGACAGAAGACGGTGACTTGAGGATTAATATTTACTTTGCTATTTTAGGGATTAGTTTATGGAAGTTATCCAAATGGTTGAACATATTACATAATCTACTGCAAACAGTGCTGCAGTTAAATTATATACAGTCAATGACAAAAATCCTATCACATATAAAACGAGTGTTCAAATGACTGTCATTTCTTCCAGTTGCAACTCATCAGAAAAATAGCTGCCAAAAGTACCGTTAGAGGGTATACAGATTGCGAAAACACAGCAAATCAGCACAAAGAATTGCTATTTAGAGAAAATAGTAATCCTTCCCAAAATGACTCCGTCTTATATTTTACAGCCATTTTGAAAATAGCTTTTTTTTTTTAACACATGCTGTTTAATTTTGCTATGAAAGCTACTCCATATTTCAACACTCATTGCATCTGAACGAGCGGCGACTGAGCCAGAAACTTGTTTAACATTACAGCTGTTAACCCAACTGTTCCACAAATCTTTAGAACTGGGAGGGATGATGAGAGTTTTGGAAAGAGCTGGGCTCCCTTTAATGGGAGTAAGAGTTTTAAGAGGCCTGGGGCTACAATTATACCATGCCTGCCGCAGGAATATTTTAGGTCAGCTGGTGTTTATACGAGAAGGGCTTCCAATAGAAGTTGGGCATTTGGTATTTGCAAGATTCCGGGAATGATAGGGCAGCTGCTTTCTGTAAGGTAAAGCTGAATGGGAGGGCAGCTGGTGTGCTTTTTAAAGGTCTAAAAATAAAAAAACAAAAACAGCCAGCGTGTTAACAAGGGTAGAAAAATGAGTCTTGATGCGTCTTAGGTTAGCAGTTCTGGGGTTAAATATTGCCCTGTTTGCCGCTACGGATGCAGCTTGCAATTAAGAGGTTCGCTCCCGATTAATTAGGTGTAATTACTGATTTACATGACAGTGAAAATAATTGTCTTCCCTTTTATTACATCAATTTTTCTCCCTGCTTTCTTTCCTCCTCCTGACAGTGATTGCTCTCCTCTCTCTGGCGCCTCTTCTCTTCATTGTATTCCTTGATTGTGTTTCTCTCATATAAATTTTAGCGCCTACAGCACAAGTAGGGGTCAGATCCTAACGATCTGATGCCACCCTTTACACACACACAGGCTTTTTTATTGCTGTGTCTAGATCTTGATTGCTGTACGCTTATGGGATTTTGCTAGGGGAACAAATATAACCCAAAATTCACCCGCCGGCTTTTCTTGAACTGCTCAAAGAGAGGATTCTGGGAGATCTTGGGTTGCACAGTTCACAGCAATGTATCTCTGAAGAGTTTTGGAGATAATGTGAAACTCAAAAACTCAGCAGTTTTTTCGCTGTTAAAATGCATAGGTCACAGACATAGGGCAAGAACAGAAATATTGTAGGCAGTACTGGAGTTCCATAGAAAAATAGGAAGAATTATATGAAAGAATTGTACCGAGATATAAAGAGGAACTGAGAAGAGCAGTTTTGTGTGTGGAATGAGAGGAGTGGTGTCATCTACATGGGGCACAATGTACGGGCTTGTTATATAAATAGATAGGAGGAAGCACGGTGCATCCTCCTAATGAAAGGGATATGGCTGCCCTTTTCAGAATTAGATTTTTAGGCTGTAATAATGTAAGTACCTGGTACATTTTTTTCAATTATTTCATAATATAGTAATATTTTATAGGCTTCTGTCTATCTGTCCATCCATCTATGAAAAATAATGAATTCCAACAAAGACTTATCTCAAAAATTGAAGGGATTATATAGGATGTGAGAAGATAATGTAGTTAGGATAGAAAAAGATTATGGGGAATAGGTGCAGTGGACATTGTGTAGAGTGAAGATTATATTTTGGGATTGTGGTTCTTTGTGTCCATCAAGTGGCCACTGGTGGAATTACAGCTATTGGGGATGAAGAAATATGAATGTTCTTGGAGGGCAGCAGCTCCGCACTACATGAAAGCAATGCATCCATCATTCAGTTTGCTCCCTAATTAAGCAGCATATGTGAATATGACACTGAATGAATAGCTTGATGCTGGGCTCCGACCTGAATAGGTTCGGGTGTATATTCTCCTTTAACCTGTTTCGTATGGAAAATGATTATGACAGAGTAGTTCTCCTTTCCACTGTTCCTGTAAAACGAAAATGAAACATTAATCACTATCACAGTAAACAGAATCATAAAGTGATTGAGACAAAAAGGCAGTCATATGTCTTCTGGGAGCCATTGAAGGCTCTGAGACTTACTATATCAAAGTTGTATTCTCTCTGCAGGGTGATGTGTGGTTGCTGATTATTTACACTGTCTGCAGGTACACTCTGAATAGAGAGCTAAGTATGGTACTGTACCAGGAGCAAACATTGTGCATTGTCTTGTCCTCCTAGATCCTGTAAACCAAGGGTACACATAGGGGGTCATTTACTATGCTAAAATACGCCTAAATTAGGCATACTTCAGGTGCAGAAGTTGTGGTCAGTTGTGCCGCTTTCTGCGACTTTGCCCTGCTCAGACCAGGTCTAAAATCGTGGGTGTGACGTGGGCTGGGAAGGGCCAACAGGCCCCTCTCATTTACCATTTTCTATGCATGTTTCAGGGCTCAAAAATGGTCTAAGTGTAAGACAGCTCGGAAGCTGTCTTACATTTAGAACTGGCGCTGGATGCGCCGAAGTTATGGAGAGGCCGGCACCTCTACCTAACTGCGGCGCATCCACTGCCAGTTTAGGCCCCTTTGTGTCCCGAGGTGATATAATGGTCTGATTGCCACATTATCAAACTGAATTGCAGAAGATACCTCAATAAAATTTTGATTTGATGTATATCTCAACCCTATGCTCTTGAAAGGGAACCTATCACTATGAAAATGCCTTTCCATCTATCTGTCATGGATAATGGGGAAGGGGAAAACACCAGAAAGACACAAAAGAAATAGACAACAGTCTAGGCCACAAAAGCTAAGGAAGAGGGATGTAACCTCCTCGTAATCCCTCGGCCTTTCCCTAACTCCTGCCAGTATGAGCAGATCCTGATGGTGGAAATTGTCATACGCCGTATACCTAGGTCCTGCTGTAACTGACGATCCCTAGGATAGGTAGCAGTAGACAAGACAGCTGGTTCCCGCGTCTCCCTGAGGCCTAGAACAAAACACACCAGCGAACAAAAAACAGAAAAGGCAACAAGCACTTACCTTTGGGATGTATGGAGAAGCAGGATATCCAAAACAAACAAGCGCTAGCAACTCTAACAGGAAATATCAACTGCATGGTCAGCAGTGTGAGGCTGACCTAAATAGAACCTCATCACTGATAACGAGCAGAACCTGAGGAGAGGTGAGATCCTGCCAAACAACAACATACATAGAGGAAAACAGAAAGACCTGTCACGGGAGGGACCGTGACACTATCTCCATGAGGTTATGGAACAGAAAGAGCTTAGCAGATTGTTTTGTAGAGAAAGATTCAGTATAAAATGATCTTTATTCATTTAAACCCTGTTCTTTCTATGCTTAAGAGTCCACTAGGGGGTCTTACATATAGAGATAGTTGTCAGTCACTGAATAGGACCACCCACTGGACTCCTAAACACAGAATGATCAGGGATTCTATCAATAAGTTACACACTCTAGTATTTTTTTTTTTTAGCAAAGATGTTTATTGGTATTGCATCATGTTCTTGAAAAAGCAATACAGTATCATCCAGAATTCAAAAACGTTCACATTTCCATAATCTTCCATGTCATACATATTAGCTGGCACCTCTTTGCCAGGATCTACTAACACAATACAATACCATTTTTTTTTCCAATTTAATCCCCCCCTCCCCCTCACGTACATAAAAAATAATAATAACAAACCAAATGTATCTGCCAAGGTTATAAATATCTCTCTGAGCCCCTTCTTATTAACCGCCAAAACTAACCTAATATCCTAACTCTTCTTTGACTCCTCCCACTTATCCCATCCTGAATCATTAATGACTACAGACCTTAAGCCTACCCAGCTGTCCCTTGATATCCTCCTGCAAATACCAGGCTGTTAGGGTAAATGGCTTCATGATCGTAGATGTTTCTGCCACCTCCATAAAAATTTATCATGAACTTTTTCCAGGTTTTATACAGCTTCTTTCCGGATGTTTCTTTTTTACCAGTTGCTTCTAGCCACTCTAAATGAAGCATGTGACACAGACGTCTTAGAAGTTCACCCTTCGATGGGATTCTTGGTTCTAGCCAATTGGACAGCAAACATCTTTTGGCCTCAAGAACTATCCTATGCCCCATTGCTGTGAGGCCTCTGTTCTGCCCACTTACCCCCTCACTTGACTCCTCCTGCTTTCCTGCATGTAGTATTGCCATTTGGATATCCAGATCCCCTTTGAAATTACTAGTATCATGTAGCATCAGACCCACCATCTTCCAATACTCCACTAATTTTGTGCAACTCCACAACCCATGCAAAAGATCAGTTTTAGGACATGCCACTATCCTATTCGGCTTTGCACTAGTCACTGGCATATCAAAACCATATAGGGCATGATGTATAATTTTAAAGTGAGTTTCTCTCATCGTCTCGTTTACCACTGCCTTGTGTAGGGCTGCTATACCAGTTCTCGCAATTGGATAAACCTCCACTAGATCCAACCTGTTCCCCCATCTCCCGAACAATCCCTGAGAGATAGAGTCCTCCCAAAGGAACCGCAAACTGCCGTACAGGTGTGAAATGGATTGTCTGTTGCCAGTAATAATGAGTGAATCAAATTTATTCCGGTTCCACTCACCAGTCATGTCGATAGCTAGACTTTTGCAGTAGTGTTTGATCTGCAGATATGGGAACAAATTAGATCCAGTTAGCCCCCACCTATCCTCTAGTTCACGTAGAGTCGCAAATCTATTTTCCTGGGTATAGAACAGATCACTTACTTTCTTAATGCCCTGAATGACCGCTCGGATTGCCCTGGTGTAAAAGCTGGATTATTGTGCAAAAGGAGGTGTTTCGAGATTTGGTACGGTAATTTGTACAACTTTCTAAGGTTCTTCCATGTTATAATGGAGTCTCGTAGGATTAGAGAGCATCTAGCTAAGCGGGGCAGTTGAGATAGTTTGGTATGCACTAGAGCCTTTAAATACCAGGGTGCTGCTAACTGCTTCTCCAATCTCAGATTTGAATAGTGGGAAGTCTCATTAAACCAATCTAGCAGGTGTCTACTCAAACAAGCCAAATTGTAACCCCTGACGTCAGGCACGTTTAGCCCTCCAATCTCCCTCCGCAATTTCAATTTCCTCAGTGAGACTCTTGATTTCTTGCCATTCCAAATGAATTTTGTAAAGCATCTCTCCAAGTTCCTCACATCAACATGTCTTAGGAGCACCGGTATGGTCTGGAGTGGATACATCAGTTTAGACATAGCTAACATTTTAATTAAATGGCACCTACCCATTAACAATAGTGGTAATGTCTGCCATCTGGCTAGATCATCTTTAATTTTATTGAGTAAAGGCAGATAGTGTAACTGATAGATGGAATGTGGCGTCCGTCCAATCTTTATACCTAGGTATTTAATTTGGGATTTTATTAAGGACCCTATAACACCCCTATTACCTTCCGCCTCGAACCTAGTCCTCTGACCTATCGGCAGAAGTTCACACTTTGACATGTTTACTTTGTACCCGGAATACTTCCCAAATCTCTCCAGCGCCCTAAAAATGCTATCTAACTGCCCCTGTGGTTTCGACATAAATAAGATAATATCATCGGCGAATAATGCAGCCTTCACTTGTGTCTTTCCTATTTTAATCCCTTCAAATAAGTTAGACCTGCATAGTTCTCTAGCCAGTGGTTCTAGTGTCAGATTAAATAATAATGGGGATAGGGGGCATCGTGTCGAGTCCCTTTTTGTAGGTCAAATGGTTTGGATAAATACTCAAACTCAGAGCTACGCAATAATTCTTTCTCTTTAATACATTGTTCAAAACTCTGACGTTCTTCTATCCATTTTTTTCTATTGACATCCGTGGGATCCTGTTTAAAGTCTATATAAGTCAACCTAACTTTTTGGCTTGCTTGATCTAACTGAGACTGGGCTTTCTTTTTAAGACCTGCCAGATACCCCATGATTCTGCCTCTCAGCACTGCTTTGGAAGCGTTCCAGAAAAGGTTTGGCTGTTCCAGATGATTCACATTATCTGATTTATATTCCTCCCACCAGATAGCTAACTTTTCCAAGAACTCTTCCCTGGTGCAGAGCTGTGATGGGAATCGCCATATGAAATCAGGTCCCCTATATCTGATAATTTTACCCTATGCACTAAATTGTGGGTCAATAGTAAATAATCTATACGAGACCAAGAGTTTTGGGAATGAGAAAAAAAAGTATAACTATTATCGTCAGGGTGAGTTTGACGCCAGACATCTACCAGTTCCCCGCCCACCAATAACTGTTGCAATGCTTTGCCCTGGGAGTTCCCCCCCCCCACCTTTCCGTCCACTCTCTTCCGATCTACCACCCTGTGCAGAACCGCATTAAAATCACCTCCTCCGATCTTATTTATGCACGAATCCCCTAGCAGCCTCAATTCCAGATATTTTAGGAAGGAAGGGTTACCCATATTACGACAATATACATTGTATATGCTATATTGCGTATTCTGCACCTGTATTAGAGTATGTACCCATCTTCTCTGAGAATCATTGGTCTGTAGTAAAACCTGGCAGTTCAATTTCTTGTTGATAAGCGTTAGCACTCCCGCCTTTCGGTTGAGTGACGGGGACCCAACAACTCTGCCCACCCATAGCTTTGTCATTCTATCAAAATCCTGCTCCTCAAGATGGGTCTCTTGCAAAAAAAACACATCTGGCTTGAGTTTTTTAAGGTGCCGTAGAACCATCCACCTTTTATGGGGTGACTTCAAACCCTTAATATTCCAAGTTATCACCTTCTTGTCTGTAGCCTGTTTTTTTTTTTTTTTGGGGGAGTCTATTACAACCTACCGAGTCAGGGGTCCACGTCACTCACCGAAAACGTCCAGAGAGATCCCTTGCAAATAAACAAACAAATAAACAAATGTTAGATCACCAACAGTTTTTGCGTTCTTCTGTAACGCCCCTTTAACGCCCCTACCTTCACACTTCTTCACACTCCTCCAATTACAACCTCTTTAACTACTATAGTAACTTCCCTTTTTTTCTAGGTTGCAGCTTCCTCCCACTATGATAACTAGGAAATAATTCCTACTTTTCCCACTAGAGGTCTCTCCACTAAAAATGCTAAAACTTCACCTGTGGCTATCTACCATGCAACTAGTACCATCTACCTCAAGTACAGCATTTCACCAGTACTACAATTGACATATAATGATACCAGAACTTGGCGGACCCAACTGAAGCCCCCCCAACATAGATGTAATACCAGATCAATACCACCAACATAACCTAGTAGATGAACCAGTCCCACAGGAACCTTGTAATATCTTATATATCCCCTAATAACAAGACGAGGGACACAAGTCATCTCCTAGGGTAGGAGTCTGCTCTCCCGCCTGAAAATCTTCGCCCCTTGCTCCGGGCTCCGCATACTCTCTTTCTCTCCCTCTTCTCCGCTCCAGGTCACTTGGAGTTTCCGCATCATATGAGCCTCTTCCTCTTCTCTGGTCTTCTCCCACTGGCTCCCCTGGGTTCTGTATGGAATTAATCCACTCTTCCGCTGCTGTCGGATCATGATAGATTGTGCTGGATCCATTGGAGTGGAGCACTCTCAGCTTTGCGGGATATTGTAGTTGAAACCTGCGGCCCTTTTGATGTAGTAAGGTACAGATGCGGCTAAACTCTCTCCTCTTCCTGGCCACGGCCGCGGATTAGTCTCCAAAAAGTAACACAGAATGTCCCAGCAACTTTAATGGGCCTTACTTAGCCCTGTACGCTCTTAGTAGGGCTTCTTTGTCACAATAGTCTAGGTATTTCATAATAATCTGGCGTGGTTTGGGGCCCAGACCTCTAGACGACCATGTCTGCTCCTGCTGCTCCTCCATTACCGGGCCTATTCTGTGCGCCCTTTCCACTTTGCAGCGCCCTTCTAATCCCAGTGCCCTTGGCAAATCTTTTTCACAAATGTCCATCAGGGCCTGCGGTTTAAACTTCTCGGGTAACCCCAACAATCACAGGTTACTTCTTCTGGACCGGTTTTCCAGGTCCTCTACCCTGTCATATAAAATCGCATTCTGTTTGGACAGCTCATTCATTTTTTGATTACATGTAGCCGTTTCGTTTTCAGCCCTCAATACTCTCTGCTCCAGCTCCTCCAGCCTCAGGTCATGCTGGGATACTGCCTCATGCAGCTGCTGTAGCGAGGCAGACAGAGTCGTGGTGAGCGTGTCCCTGATGTCTGGGGCTAAATGTCGGGCCACCTCTATAGCCAACCGCTTATAGTCAATGTCCATTGAGGGGTTCAGCTGGTCAACATGTTCTTCTGTCTTACCACCTTCCAGCAGTACTTGTGTCAGCAGAGAGGGGGAAGAAGGGCGCGAGTCCGCCATCTTGCCGAGCGTGCTGTCTATTTCTCTGCCCCGTCCTCTGGAGATCCTCCTTTTGCCGCTCCTCAACAGGTAACGGTCCATATAGTTATGGACTCTGGATGTTCAGGGACCAGGACGCAGTCCCCTATCGCCGGTATAACACAAGCGGGATATAGTAATTGGTGAGAGGTCACCGGAGCTCCTTCACGCTGCCTCCTGCATCCCAGCGCCGGAACTGGAAGTCTGTAGTAATTTTTTTCTCTACGAACAATATGTCAATCTTCTCAGGTTCTTCTGTTCTTTAAAGGTCTGCTGCTACTGGCAGAATGGACACCATGTACAACAGGGCAGGTTCTCTTTAAGTGCTCAGTTATATAAGACTTATTTAGGCCTCGTTCACATCACCGTTTCTCCTTTCCGTTCTCCGTTGAACGGACCCCATTATAGTCTATGGGGTCTTTAGGCTCCATTATGCTCGGTTAGGTCTCAGTTATCTGCAAAATCCGTCCTTTCCGTTCTGGAAATGTAATGGAATGGAAAGGAGAAATTGTGATGTGAACAAGGCCTAACTTGAAACTTCACAATCTTCTTAAAGGGGTTCTCTGGTTTCATAATGATTTTTTTTGTCCAAACATTATAGGGGTCATTTATCAAACTGGTGTAAAGTAGAACTGGCCTAGTTGCCCATAGAAACCAATCAGATTCTACCTTTCATTTTTCACAGCTACTTTGGAAAATGAAAGGTGGAATCTGATTGGTTGCTATGGGCTTTACTACTTTACACCAGTTTGATAAATGACCCCATATATATTTTTGCACCATGTACCTGTTTTTTATGTCAACAATTTCCTTCCCCTGTTGCAGAACTTCCTATTTTTTCAGCTTCCTAATGGGTTTTCTAACCAAACCGAGCATACTTTATTCCCTAATGTTTCTCAAAACTTGCTCCTCCTTTCTAGAATGTTCTCTTTGTTATAGTCATGACCCCTACACTCCCCCTCTCCATTTTAACTAGATGGAGCAAGCCCTGAGAAACATTACATGGCAAAGCATGCTGGGTATGGTTAGAAAACCTAGTAGGACACTGTTAAAAACATGAAGTTCTGCGAGTCTATGGCTACATACTAAATGCAGTGAATATTGCAGAAGGTTAGAGAGATGACATGTACAATGTGATTGCCCATTTAGAAATTCATTGTGGATTGCATGAAGCCCCTTCAATCAGTAAGTTATGCCTCTTTGCTCTAAGCCTGGCACAAAACAGTAGGTGAAAGCATTTATACTCTGTGAACAAAGCCTTAAAGGGGTCTTCTGAGATTTTTTAACTCATGACCTATCTTCTGGATAGGTCATTAGTATCTGATCGGTGGGTGTCCGACACCCGTGGCCATCTCTCAGCTCACCAAACACAGTGCCGTACATTGTATAGCGACAATGCTTGATATTGCAACCCCTTTTACTTAAATGGGCCTGAGCTGCACCTAGGCCATATGACATCACATTCATTGGTCACTTGGCCTAAGCAATGTTGCGAGAAGGCCGTGGTGCTAGTATGAGTGCCATGCCTTCTCAGACAGCTGATTATGGGGGGGATCCCAGGTATCAGACCCCCACTGATCAGATACTGATAACTGCAGTGGCCAGGTACGGGTGGATAATATTCTGTATTTGTCGTGACGCCAATTGCAGCGTGCGCAGGGTACTATCCCATGACCCTTCCAAGGTGTTTTAACGCATGTCCCAGATTAGGAATGCCAGAGTGGTGTAATGGCCTATAATGTCTCTGTAGTTTGGTGGTAGCTGTGTCACGGTGTTTCCTACCTGGGTACGGCCAGACTCCTGGCTCCTGGCTCACTTGCAATAACTTTGAGTGTAGTGTAAATGATGTCCAGACCTTTAGATGAAGTTCAAACGTTTCTTTACTTGAAATAACTTGCATCCAAGCGGTATACAGCTTTGGTCTCTTGGTCCCAGCAGGTTTTGGCAATCATTGGCAGGAAAGAGTAGTTCTGCTTTAAATGTGGTGCTTGCAGGATAAAACGTCTGATAGCTCTGTAACTGTGGCAGGGTTAGCTTCTGCACTTATCTGTAGCTTCTGCTATGTGGGGACAGACTAGCTGAGGAGGAATAGGCTTATCCTAAGACTCTGGACTCACAGAAGGATTCTCAGGGTATGCTTTCTTCCTGAAACTCTGGAGTTTACCTGTAGTTTCTGCTTTCTTCATCCAGCAGAGCTAAGGGTGCTCCGACTGGGAATATGGCCACGTCTCTTGTGGAGCCATGCCCCTACTTTCTTCACTAAGGAGGGAGTACTACTCAAAACCCTCCTTTCCCCAACAGGGGGTAAACTATATCTGGTCCTAACAGTTTTTTCCCTCCCTTGCTGCAGGAAGAGGAACTAGCCCAACTCTCTCTCTCTAGAACGAAGGGGGTGGGGGTGGGGGGGCAGAATAGAACAGTTCCACGCTGAACTGACATTAAGACTATCTCTGCCAATGATGCTGCCATCTGCTGGTAACCAGGCTAATTACATGAACCATTACAGTTAACATAGTTTTATATGTACATTTATGGAGGACATGAGCAAAATATCTGATGACAGTATAAAGGCTCTTAGGTGATAGTAGCGGGATAGAGGCATGTAGTAACACAATTCTGGGGTGTTACATAACCTACTGTATCCGAAAGTATAGGTCTTCAGTTAAAACATCTTGGAAGATCCCTTTAGGCCTGGCCTGTGGAGCTCGCTGACAATCTAATCTCTAGGCTGTTCAACTTTAACCCAATGTCCACTGCCAGCAGAAAGACGAATTTGAGGATTCTAACATGCCGCGAAGCAAATGTTCATAGTTTGTCTTTTTCCCTATGGCAGTAAACATGTTCAGTTGTGAGTGTGCAGGTTTATGGGGGGAGTCAAAGGAACTATAAACTGGATGGCTATCATAACAGGTTATAGTTCCCAGGTAGCAATTCTTCTAGAGATCTTCAAATGAAAAGGCCTTATTAGCAATGAAATATCTGTGTCATCTACTGTATGTGCACGATAGAAATCAATATACAGTGCTTGTGTTGAGCTGAACTAATGAATGCTGTTACAGATATGACTTTAATTGATACCAAGCAACTGGTGTGACCTTGATAATTATAAAGCCTGTGACTTACTAGAATGGAAGATTAGTGCATTTTACCACCCCATCCCCTTTTCACATTTACATACCCATGGAGACCTCATTTTGGTGTAAAAAGCCATTGCAGCCCATTTATTAACAGATTACCCATAATAACTGTAACAATGGAAGCTGGCAGACGCCAGTGTGCAGCACATCCTGCTATGTACCTCAGTCGAACTGCACACAAGGCTTCTCCTCTCTGCTGCAGGCTCCGGACCCGCTTTCCTGTACTGTCGCGGGCGGTGACAGCTTCAGTTGCACCTTGTAGGAGCTGCACGCATCCTGTTTCTTTAAGGGTTCGTGCACACCCCTGATTCCGACTTCTCTCCAATCCTGGCCAAGCACCACCTTCCTGTGATGCCTGAGCAATATTGTAGTTTTCTACAGCGAAGGTTCCAGCTTGTTGTTCCTGTGTTGTTTATCCTGCTTCCGACCTTACTGCTCTCAAGTGTATGATTCAGATTGCCTCAGTCTGCTGTTTAGCTTGTTACACCTGCTGCACCTGAGCTATTCAGCTCTGCTGTTCTAACACGTCCAGCTCTGCTAAATCACTAACTCAGCTCTGATTCATCTGACTCTGCTGCCGCACTCCTTCCATCCAGTGTCAGCTCGCTCCACCTGCCTGTATCCCCATTGCTTGCACAGGGGCGTTCTGGCCTGCTCGGCAGGCTGCCACTTAACCGGGACCACTCTTGCGGTAGCAACCTGGTGTCTCCCCTGCAGCTAAGACCAGCTTCCGCTTCTTGGAGCAGGATAAAGGGTGAAAACCAGGGGAACACTTAGATTCCGCTCCCACGTTTGGCCCAAAGCCAAACCGGTAAGTGGCACAGCGGGTCCACTCCCGTTGGAGTGTTACAATAACATTTTCTTTACATAACTTGAATATATCTGAACAATGTTCCAACTTCATAACAACCTGATAATGAGGGCTCCTGGAAGGCAATTCCATCCTTTTTATCCTTCTGGCCGCACTCACCAACCCAAGGGCACCAAACATAAACATCATGCCCCTGCAGGTCTCCTAGCACAAACAGGAGCCCCCATCCTTCAACTCACCAAACTGTTATGGATTTTATGTTGGTGCACCACTTCCTGCTTCCTGTTTTCCTTTTGTGGTAGTTGCTCCTGTCTTTATGTTGTTACCAACATGGCTCCTTACACCATGTTTCATGCGATGTAAATAAACACAGCACGCAGGATTACTGCACAGGAGCCATGTTGTCTTCCGTTCTTGCGAACATAAGCCCGCAGGGCTCCCCAATATACGTAAGAATGCCCAAATATACAGGTCAAACACAGGAGGACCCTACAACAACAAGAAGGAAAAACATCACACCTTAAAGCTACTACAGCGCCCCTCCACTCCCCAAAAAAACATCTACTTGAGGGCTGGCCAACCTGCGGCTCTCCAGCTGTTGTAAAACTACAATTCCCACCGTGCCCTGCTGTAGGCTGATAGCTGTAGGCTGTCTGGGCATGATGAGAGTTGTAGTTTTGCAGCAGCTGGAGAGCTGCAGGTTGGCCAGCCCTGATCTACTCCATCACCTCCTAAAGCAAATGAGGCCGAACGTAAGAATGAAAATATGCTGACTTCTAACGGCCAATACACTTAATTGCAGCATCATCTAAACCCCACCTGACTGCCTCTGTAACCGTCCCAATCCTAAAGGAATGGGAAGCAAACTCCCCAGCCGGCAAACCGGCGACTGTCAAGCACTTCCGAAAAATTGCTATAAACTGAAAATGGGAGCGAGCGGAACCATCCTGATAAACTAATAAAGGCTCCATCCCCTCGGACGATAATGCAGCAATTCCTCCACACACCGAACCGGACACACCGCACAGCCTGACAACACGGGGGAAGATTAATCTGCACCCCTTTCCCAACTGGGTCAGTCTCTGACCTCCTCAACAAACACTGCAAACCATCTGTCCTGACACGTATATCCCCCCGCAGCAAACCCCCTAACCGTTTGCTACTGCTAGGCACTAACTCTGAAGCCCTAAATGCCCCAAAGAAAGCCAAAGAAAAGGCCGCCCGAAACAAACAAGCCTCGTATTCTGACCTGTAAACTTCCTTTAACATTTTACACTCTGTCTGTAACACCAAAAATGAGACCAGACACCGAGTGTCCCCGGCCTATAACCCTTCAGAGCCTGACGCCCAAAAACCCCTTTGATACGTCCACTAACCCCCGTAAACTCAACCAAAAAGCAACTGCTGCAACCTTTTTTGACACTGCTGAAAACGACACAGCACTCTCAAAGGATAACTCCACTAAATACACCAATAACGTCTGAAAATCGTCCGACAAAACGCAGTCCCCCACTTGATCTATCAACTTTTTCCACTGAGAACAAACTGATGCATAAGCTGACCAAGTATCTATACTGAACGATTGCTAAATCAAGGATACTGACACCCCAAGGCCCATTCTCGTCTGCTCCTGGCACCAAGTGACGAAAACGATCCCACTGGAAATGAGAAAGAGAAACTGCCAATGAGTTATCAACCCCAGGCACATGTACCACTACAAAACAGGAATTCAACTCCAACCCCCTAAGAAGCAGATGCCATAACAATCGCAACACCTGCAATTAACTAGCTGTTTGCGTATTTATAGCCTGTACCACACCTAGATTATCACAACAGAACCGCAAGCGTTTGTTACGTAACAGGTCCCCCCACAACTCAGTCGCTAATACGATCTGAAATAACTCCAACAGCGCCAAATTGGTTAAGAAACCCGCCGTACGCCAATTCTCCGGCCAAGGACCCGCACTCCACTGCCCCTGGCAAAAGGACCTGTGACCACATGCCCCGGATGCATCCGAATACAGCTTCAAATCAAAACTTGACACCGGCGCCTCCATCCAAACTGAACGCCAATTAAACTCGCCCAAAAAACGATCCCACACGCCAAGTCATTAATTACTTCCGCTGACAATCTCACATAATGAAACAGTGCTAAAGCCAAACGTCTACAAAAACCCCGACCCATCGGCACGATTCGACAAGCAAAATTTTATTTTCCCAGCACTGACTGACCCCTTCTAAGCTGGACCTTCTTAGCCCATCGCAACGAACAACATAAAATTGACCCTCCCAATGAAAACCCAACAAATGAAAACTACTTAGATGAATCGACAGCAAATGGAACGCCGCTTCAATATCGTTTGTTTCTAGAAGAGCTCCCTGACCAAAACACTGAACCCAACTCACCGCCGTGTCAAACGACGTGTACGAAACTGAACATGAACATAACTCTCGCTCTATCCCATCATTAACCGAACTCCCAGCTGGATAAGAGAGGTGGTGAAGGAGCCGGAATTTGTTTGGCTCCTTTTTAGGAGCCAAACCAAGGGGAGAAACCCTCAACCCCCAAGGAGGCGCAGAAAACAGCCCCCTTATGCGACCTGCTGTCAATTATTTCTCTATCTTTTGCTTCACCACCTCTGGCTTGGTCAATGCTAAAACCAAGTTCTTCACTACTGCCTTGGAACCAAGCGACTTGCACGGAAACCGAAACCCTTCCGTAAAACTCGAATGCAACAATTCAGCCCTTTCCCTATCTGGATACCTCTTTTGGAATGGCAACATCATGTCCACCTTCACCGGTGTCATTCCTCTTCGACAAAGCTTCAAATCCCTTACCCCTACCTCGCTTGAAACAATGGGACAAGCTGTTAATGCTTAAATCGGCAATCAGAAAGGAACTTGCAGAACCCTTTATTGTATTGCCAGCAACACCCTTTCCTACCACTGACAAGTCCGAGGCCGAGGTTTCCCCGATCCCCCTGCAAAAGGGCTGCATCTCTGCCTTTGGAGCCGCCATCAAACGCATCCAAAGACTTTGTGATCCCATCTGATACTGGGCCACACCGGCTTCCGCTGCCGGAACTGTTCATCGTACCTAAGCCAAGCTACTCCCCCGTACAACCTGTAAGCCTCTCTAATTGCGTCCATATAACAAAACAAGCCGAGCACTGTTCCAGGAACTTTTTCCCCACTACACTACCCAAAATCGCAAACGCTTGCATCCAATTTATAAACGTACGCGATATCAAACAGTAACGTCGCTTTTCCTCCTCTTCCTTCTTGCTCTCATCAGGTTTTACGCTATCTAGATTAAACTTCTCCAGAGGAAGCAACAACATCTTCTCCCTGACCTCCTGCTTCAAATATGCCCCCAGGGGCCCTTCAAAGCACACATAGACTTCCCCTTTAGCTGCGTCCGCCAACCTTATGTCCTCAACCACTGCAACTTTTTTGCTACTTCCTGCTACCACACCAGAAGGCCCCGCCACCTCAACCCTGTCCGATGCCAACTCAGGCCTCCTTCCTACTGAAACCTGAATCTCCCCTGATGTGGCACGTGCCGGTGTCCACGCCATAGCCATAGAAATTTTTAAACTAGACCCCAAGCGCAACATCAACGCCAACAATCCCGCCAACAACTCCTGGGCCATCCCTCCTGCACACTCAACCTCAGTTATTCCTGCATTACTCTCCCCTAACCCCACGCTGTACCCTGCCATCCACTCACTAGGCCATCCCTGAGAGGACCTCTCAGCAGCCGCTGGACTTTGCAGTGCAGATCTTTCTTGGGTCACCAGGGTAGATGTATTCGCCGGAGCAGGACAGGTGCGTAACGTCGCTGTGTCATCCAACCTCTCCTGGGCTTCCCATGCTTCTTGACTCAATTTTCCCTCCTCGACAGACCTAACAGCTGGAGACCCGCCCCCCGTGATCCAGAAGGGGCAGGGCCAGCATCCTCATCCATAGCAGGACCTAACCCTCCATCCTCTGAAGACACTTCACCAGCGCCTGAAGAGCAGACCTGGTGTACAGGTGCCCTTTGTGTACACTCTGAGTACACTTCCCAGCAGACTAGCTTCTCACATCTGCTGGCACCCTGCCATCTCTATCCGCACTAACAGGCAGAGGAGGAGGAGCTTCCCTTGCTTCACACAATCCGACTCTTGTAGAAAGCTACCAGCCCTCACCTCTAGGCCACAGCACTCTACTCCTTTCCCTGCTCCTCGTCTTGATGAGGGACCCGCTTGATGCCTGCTGTTCGCGGTCCCGCTAATAGCTAAGCCCTGTCCTGAGGCTGGCACCCCGCTCCGTATCTCCGGCTGGGGGAACGCTGCCGACTGAACAAACCCCCCACGCTGCCTGGAAGAGACAGCCTGGGAATACCCCCACCCCTCTCTCGCTGGTCCCCGCCTCTGTACCATATTTCTTCCGCTGCTGCACTGGAGGGTCCCTGCTGGGGCTCTGTAGCCGGCGCCAGACCCTAGGGGTCATTTCTGGACTCAGGCGTGTCGTGGAAACAACTTCCGAGCGCTTACCCTCAAGGGAATATCCACCAGTTACCCCACTGGCACATGCAGAGCAGCCTTAAGAGACTGCTGCAACCATTCCGCTCCATGCTGCACTGCCGCAGCCCTAACCGCCGCCATCAATTCCTCTAGCTCAGCCATGATACCCAACTTCCAACCTTTCTCGTTGGCAATTGACTGCCCGCCAACCTCCACTGCCCCACCTTCTGCTCCACCAATCCCTTCCTATGTCCCTTTTAAATTATTTAGCCCCTTATATGCCTACTACTTCCCCCTAAGTCAATATGTCATTCCGATATGGCTGCGCCCCACTCCATCGCTCTTTCCTTTAACTAAATACAAATTAATGGCTGTAATAATGAATTAAATGAATAATAATTTATCTTAAAAATATTGTGAAAGGCAGCCAAAAGAAATATGTATATCACACAATAGTACTGGCATTTCTCTAGTCTGTCTGTCTGTCTATCTAATCTATATTTGTCCATCCATACATCAGTTTGTCTATCTATCTACGCAATCGAGTCTCATTATTATGACCACTTCTTACTTTTTGTTTAAGTGCGTAGCTCGTGAAGGAAGTCACATGTCATGAGATGGCTTGGTGGGTGTATAAGATATAGGAGATGCTGTCTGCACACATATCACTCGTTGCTGTCATGGGTAGGAGAAGATTTATCAGATTTTCAAAAAGAGATGATTATTGGCTTTCGGTACAAGGGTGGCCGTATTTCAGAAACTCTGCAGTTTGTGAACAGTTCGCGTACTACTTTTGTGAAAGTATATTGTGAGTGGACAAATGGCACCATTGCAAATAAGGAAAGTGGAAACTGCTGAGCACCATGTGCTATTGATGTGAGATGTGAATGTCAACTACGAAGGTGTGCAAGAACGGACTGACACGCTACAGTGGAGCAGCTCAGTGTCAAAATAACCCAGGGAGCTACCAAGCATGTCTCTAAAACAACAGTTTAGAGAACCTTACTGTGAATCAGGCTCCAAAGCAGACGGTTGGGCACTGCACCTCTGCTAACAAAGTTGCATCTGTGGAAAAGATTTTTAATTTTCTCTGCAGTATTGGAATTCGATCTCTGCTGATTGGCAAAGGGTTGCCTTCTCGGATAAATCACGTCTTCCGCTTCATTAAACAGATGGGCGTTGATGTGTCAGGCGAGAAGCGTCAAAGAACAAACACTCTGTAACCATTGCTTGAAGAACACAAGCTGGTGGTGTCAGCATTATGTTGTGGGGAATATTTTTGTGGCATTCTCCGGTCTCACTCATCCATGTGAAAGGCACTATCAACTGATTTGGGTATGAATCCATTCTTGCAGATCACATACTGTACACCCATACATGCTGATTGTCTTCCCTGCAGCGGATGAGATTTCCCAACAAGACAATGCAACATTCAACACGGCTAGAAATATCCGATACTGGTTGTAACAGCATGACCAAGACTTCCATGTACTAACCTGGACCCCTAATTCCACAGACTTGAACCCAATTGAGCACCTGTGGGACCACTTCAATGGTTATGATCAATCTATGGATTCTCCTTCATGTATGCTCCATCAGCCATGGGATGCACTGTAGTCAGAATAACTCCAGATATTTGTGACAGCCTACCAGGACCTTGTTGAGTCTTTCCCAGCCCACCCATCTGTGTTATTTACAGTACTGCTATCTAAAGTCTACCAATTCTAAAACATTTTTGGGTCCTATAAAGAACATTTAATTTTTGCATTTTAAGGATAAGTAACATTCATCCAACAGTGAGGATAGTAAAATATATAATAAATGATTTATATATAATTATTTGAATTAGATGATTGTGGGGAGTGGGTTCTACATATGACTAATCAAAGTATGGAGAGTACCTCCAGTGGTGGTCATGAGCATTTCTGTAACTGATTATATAGACCTTGTGGCTAATCATACCATTAGTACCAACTAGATATCAGATGAACTTTGCATGAAGTGCTTCAATCTCCCTTTATCTGTTTTACTGCCTGCTTACATCATTACACCTTGATCCTTCCATTATCATATTCCTGCCTGCTTTTCGGTAGCTAATTGAAAGTACTATGAGCAGAGTGCTTTAATATACACTCTTTAATGCACTGCTAATGTACTCTGCACATTGCATACTTAAATTGATATAAAGCAAGATTCTTTACAACATAGACTCATCACAAGTTTAGTTTGATGTTTTTATGCACATAAAACGTAACCACTGTATGTAAAATTTATCACTGTTATGGATGCTGTATGACGTATTTGAAACATCTTACTAGTTATTATCTTATACCCTTTTTCACTTCCATATGTCACCTGTTAGCTGAATACTTAAATATTATAATTAGAGATGAACAAATCTTTCAAAAATTCGATTCACCGATTCGACAATTTTTTGGGGGAATAATTTGGTTTGATCCAAATATATTCGCTGTGAATTACGTAAAAAAGCAGCAATTTCCTGGCTGCAGAGAGCCTTTATAGTGGTGTAGAACACTGTACCTTGCAGTAACACGCATAGGGAATCTGCTTTTGTAGTGAAATAATAATGTGAGTCTGTATGACATGCAGATAACAGGCGTTCAGGAACCGCTTGACAACCAGACTGAACAGGGTGCATGGCTCAGCCCTCCTTGACGCAGCTCCTAAAAAACGTTCTTCCCATTGTCGTCACCATGGTTCCGATTTTCAGTTGTCGCAGAAAAAGCCAGGATTCGATTTCTTGCTAAAGGACACGGAGCAGTTCCTCCCCTATGTGACTTTGTTCGCCCAGGCAAATGAGGTGCAGAACAGCGTGACACCGCCGTGCCTTTCATAGGGCTAATCCCGATAAAGTCAGTCCTGGGTGTCCAGAATTCACCCTTAGAAGGGGGGGGGGGGGGGTACTGTCACTATGCCTTCTGTGACAGAGATTAGAAGATCGGAGAGACTGACTGAACGTGAGGTTAACTGACAGTATCTTGATTCTCAGTGTTGTGGTTTGGTAATGACCACACCTCTTGTCAGGTGCAGCCCGTGGTCAATACTGCATTCCCTACTTAGTTTGGTCTCACACTTCATACCATGCGGTTGATATTCTCTGCTTGGATTTGGAAGAGTTGGTGTGTGGACCTTAACTGTGTTTCTGCTCATCCATTTTCTATAAGATAAGTTGTACTGCTCTTTGTATTTGGTTGTTCCCCTGTGCTTGTTGTTTGTTACTAGGCCTCAGGGAGACGCTGGTTTGTTCACCTGGGAAGGAAATAGTAGTCTCATGCCCTGCAACTACCTATGGCATTTCAGGGCTCCTAGGGTCTAGGTTCCGGCATATGTATTTTCCCACCTTCAGGGTCTATACATACTGACAGGAGTCAGGGACAGGTTTAGGGGCTTCCTAGGAGGTGACCTTTTCCCTCTCCCTAGCCTTGAGGCCTAGTTCTGTGTCCCTCCCCTCCCTTGTTTTCGTGACATTATAAACCACCCAATAAAACGCCATTTTGTTTGGATCAGTGCAGCTATGGATCCTATGTCTGCTCTGGTCGGACAGCTGCAGGGCCTGTCTTTGGAGGTAGCTGACCTCCGAGCGACTGTCTTGCAGATTCAGAGACCACAGGTGGCTGGTTCTGGTGGTGGGTACCAGGCCTGCCCTGAACCTAAGCTTGCCCTGCCAGACAGATTTTCCGGGGTTGGCGACAATTTCCTTCGGTTCAGGGGGTCATGTAAATTGTACTTTAAGCTGTGTTCGTACTCTTCTAGGGATGAGAGTCAATGTGTGGGTATGATTATTACATTGTTTAAAGGTGACACCCAGTCTTGGGTTTTTTCTCTGCCGACCGGATCACAGTCGCTCCAGTCGGTAGATTAATTTTTTTTGAGCATTGGGTCTTATTTACGATGACCCGGATCATTCAGGCCGAGATCAATTTACGTGGTTTACGGCAGGGAGAGTGCTCCGCGGAGACCTATTGCTCTGAATTTAGGAAATGGTCCACGGATACGGTGGTCTCCGTAACCAATTCTGTCGGCGGCTATCTGAAAGGCTGAAGGATGCGTTGGCCTTTCATGAAAATCCTGAGTCATTGGAAGCAGCTATGTCCCTTGGTGTACGTCTTGATAGACGGCTGAGAGAGAGTTCTAGGGTTCCTCACCCTGAGAAAGTACTGTCGAATAATCGGCGGCTTCCTTTGACATTTATGGTGGAGAGACACCTGTGGTTACGCCTTGTGATGAGCCTTTGCAGTTAGGAGCAGCTACTCCTGGAACTGCTGACAAGAACTTTGGTCATATGAAGGGAGTCTGTTTTTGTTGTGGAAAGAAGTGACATTTTGTGAATATATGTCCGTACGTTCAGAGTCAAGGTGAAAAAATAAAAATAAACTTTAATCCCCAAATTACTATTGGTGGTGTGGGTGGTGAGCCAGAAAACGTACTTTTTTTCATTTACTGGTAGTAAAGCTGTACCTTCCTTTATTTCAGATTTTTCTGATGTGTTCTCTGAAAGTGGAGATCAGGAATTACCCCCACATCGAGAGTATGATTGCCCTATCAACCTTATTCCCATAGCTAAATTGCCCAAATCTCGGTTGTATAATCTTTCTGTGAAAGCCATGCAAGAGCATATCACCAATAGTTTGGCTAAGGGACATATTAGACCATCCAAATCCCCAGTTGATGCAGAGTTTTTCTTTGTTAAGAAAAAGCACGGAACTCTTAGGCCATGTCTGGATTTCCATGAACTTAATTGTATTACTGCCCGTGACCCCTATACCCTTCCTTTGATCCCAGATTTGTTCAATCAGATTGTTGCTGTCATGGTGTTTTCTAAGTTTGATTTGAGGGAGGCATATAATCTGTTAAGGGTCAAGGAGGGGGACTAATGGAAGACAGCCTTTAATACCCTTGAAGGTCATTTTGAGAATATGGTCATTTGGTCATGCGGCTTTATCAGTCTGGTCTGATGAGACATTACATGCCTTTTCAGCAGTAAAGGAATGTTTTGCTTCTGCTCCTATACTGGTGCAGACGATGTGCCACAGCCATTTATTGTGGAGGTTGATGCATCCGAGGGAGGGGTAGGAGCAGTCTTGTCGCAGGGTTCTTCATCTAGGAAATTGGGCCCGTGTGCTTTCTTCTCTAAGAAACTCTTGGCTCTGAAAGAAATTATGACATAGGCAATAGAGAATTGCTGGCCATTAAGTTGGCTTTTGAGGAATGGCGTCATTGGTTAGAAGGAGCGTTTCATCCCATTACGGTAATTACCGATCACAAAAATCTGGCTTACCTGGAGTCGGCTAAACGTCTGAACCCAAGGCAGGCCAGATGGTCGTTGTTCTTTAACAGATTTAATTTCATTGTCACCTATTGCCCTGGGATTCAGCATGTCAAGGCGGATTCCTTGTCGCGTAGTTTTCCTGGGGGGGGGGGGGATTTGGAAGATTCTGGACCTATCCTGTCTGAAGGGGTAGTAATATATTCTCTTTATCCTGACCTTGAGGCAGAAGTGTTGGAGGCCCAGGGAGATGCACCAGGAAAGTTGTTTGTTCCTTCTGAATTATGGCAGAAGGTGTTCGAGGAACATCACTGTGCTTTTCTTACAGGACACACCCTGGGAGCAGATCCATGGTTGATCTCATCTCTCGTAGATTCTGGTAGTCGGGATTGCGTAAATGTGTGGAGGGCTTTGTGTCAGCCTGTGGTACTTATGCTAAGTGCTAAGGTGACACATACTCGGCCTTCAGAATCTCTACTTCCGTTGTCCATCCCGTACAGACCTTGGACTAATTTTTCCATGGACTTTATCACACATTTGCCGAATTCCTCAGGAAAAACTGTGATTCTGGTGGTTGTTGATTGCTTCAGTAAGATGTCGCACTTTATAGCATTACCAGGGCTACCTAATGCTAAAACTCTTGCACAAGTGTTTGTTGACAACATCGTAAAGCTACATGGTATTCCCTCTGATGGGGGACTCAGTTTGTTTCCAGATTCTGGAAGGCTTTTGCATTCGCTTGTGGGTACAATCGTCCTTCTCTTTGGCCTTTCACCCTCAGTCGAACAGACAGACTGAGCGCACTACCCAGAATCAAGAGAAGTGGTCTTCTTTTTTGTCTTTGGCCGAGTTCACCATAAATAACAGTAGGCAGGAGTCCACTGATAAGTCGCAGTTTTTTGGGGCATATGGGTTCCATCCGCAGTTTGGCACATTTTCTGGTACTGAGACTTCTGGTATACCTGAAGAGGAAAGATTTTCCTCTTCTTTGTCGTCTAGTTGGCGGAAAATTCAAAATAATCTAAAAATATGGGCAAGAAGTATAAACTAATGTCTGACAAGAGACGTATAAGTGGTCCGGACTAGTGATAAGCGACAGGAACTATATTCGAATTTGCGATATTTCACGAATATTTGTGTTGAATATTGATTGCGAAAAACCGGCAATGTAATATTCATGTAATGCGCTCAAAATACAGGTGTGGGTCACTTTTGCTTCATTTTCCAAGCTGCTAGTAGTTTCCTGAGGAGAAAATAGTTTGCCACGGCAGAATGTTAAAAATGGCTATATATGCAGTTAGAGTGCTCCAATATATTCGCGATTGCACTAATCAGCACTAATGATGCAAATATTTTGGCGCAATACATGAAACTTCACATTTTAGCAGGTCGGCATGTACAGTGCTGTCCATAATTATTCATACCACTGGCAAATTTTGACTTAAAGTTACTTTTATTCAACCAGCAAGTAATTTTTTGACAGGAAATGACATAGTTGTCTCCCAAAAGATAATAAGACAATGTACAAGAGGCATTATTGTGGGGAAAAAAACATTTCTCAGCTTTTATTTACATTTTAGCAAAAAATACAAGATGTTCCGCATTGTGGAAAATCTCAAAGGACGTGGTTGGAAGCCTAAAGTGACACCTGTGCTGGCCAGGAGGATAGTTAGAGAGGTGAAAAAGAATCCAAGGATCACCACCAAGACCATCCTGGTGAATCTGGGCTCTGCTGGTGGCAATGTCTCAAGGCAGACAATCCAACGGACACTGCACACTGCTGGGTCCACGGATGAAGACCAGGCACACAAAAGCTCACTTGGCCTTTGCAAAAGCTTATCTGGACAAAGAAGAAGACTTCTGGTCTTCTGTGTTATGGTCAGATGAAACATAAATTGATATAAGACTGTCAAACATGGTGGTGGGAACCTAATGCTTTGGGGGTGTTTTTCAGCCAATGGACCAGGGAACCTAATCACAGTAAACAGCACCATGAAAAAAGAGCAATACATGAGGATTCTCAACAACATCAGGCAGTCTGCAGAGAAACTTGGCCTTTGGCACCAGTGGACATTTCAGCATGACAATAACCCAAAACACACAGCAAAAGTAGTGAAGAAATGGTTAGCAGACAACAACATTAATGTTTTGGAGTGTCCCAGCCAGAGTCCAAACTTGAATCCAATTGAGAATCTGTGGAGGGAGCTAAAGATCAGGGTGATGGCAAGAAGACCTACCAACCTGAAAGATTTGGAGCTCATTGCTAAAGATGAATGGGCAAAAACACCTGTGAAGACATTCAAAAAGCTGGTCTGCAATTATAGGAAGCGTTTGATTGCTGTAATAGCCAATAAATAGAGTTGAGCGGACACCTGGATGTTCGGGTTTGAGAAGTTCGGCCGAACTTCCCGGAAATGTTCGAGTTCGGGATCCGAACACGATCCGAACTTCGTCCCGAACCCCATTGAAGTCAATGGGGACCCAAACTTTTCGGCACTAAAAAGGCTGTAAAACAGCCCAGGAAAGAGCTAGAAGGCTGCAAAAGGCAGCAACATGTAGGTAAATCCCCTGCAAACAAATGTGGATAGGGAAATGAATAAAAATAAAAATAAAATAAATAAAAATTAACCAATATCAATTGGAGAGAGGTCCCATAGCAGAGAATCAGGCTTCACGTCAGCCACCACTGCAACAGTCCATTGGCATATATTTAGGCCCAGGCACCCAGGCAGAGGAGAGAGGTCCCGTAACAGAGAATCTGGCTTCATGTCAGCAGAGAATCAGTCTGCATGTCATAGCAGAGAATCAGGCTTCACATCAGCCACCACTGCAACAGTCTATTGTCATATATTTAGGCCCAGCACCCAGGCAGAGGAGAGAGGTCCCGTAACAGAGAATCTGTCTTCATGTCAGCAGAGAATTAGTCTGCATGTCATAGCAGAGAATCAGGCTTCACGTCACCCAACATTGGAACAGTCCATTGGCATATATTTAGGCCCCGGCACCCAGACAGAGGAGAGGTTCATTCAACTTTGGGTAGCCTCGCAATATAATGGTAAAATGAAAATAAAAATAGGATTGAATGAGGAAGTGCCCTGGAGTACAATAATATATGGTTAAGGGGAGGTAGTTAATGTCTAATCTGCACAAGGGATGGACAGGTCCTGTGGGATCCATGCCTGGTTCATTTTTATGAACGTCAGCTTGTCCACATTGGCTGTAGACAAGCGGCTGCGTTTGTCTGTAATGACGCCCCCTGCCGTGCTGAATACACGTTCAGACAAAACGCTGGCCGCCGGGCAGGCCAGCCCCTCCAAGGCATAAAAGGCTAGCTCTGGCCACGTGGACAATTTAGAGACCCAGAAGTTGAATGGGGCCGAACCATCAGTCAGTACGTGGAGGGGTGTGCACACGTACTGTTCCACCATGTTAGTGAAATGTTGCCTCCTGCTAACACGTTGCGTATCAGGTGGTGGTGCAGTTAGCTTTGGCGTGTTGACAAAACTTTTCCACATCTCTGCCATGCTAACCCTGCCCTCAGAGGAGCTGGCCGTGACACAGCTGCCTTGGCGACCTCTTGCTCCTCCTCTGCCTTGGCCTTCCACTTGTTCCCCTGTGACATTTGGGAATGCTCTCAGTAGCGCATCTACCAATGTGCGCTTGTACTCGCGCATCTTCCTATCACGCTCCAGTGCAGGAAGTAAGGTGGGCACATTGTCTTTGTACCGTGGATCCAGCAGGGTGGCAACCCAGTAGTCCGCACACGTTAAAATGTGGGCAACTCTGCTGTCGTTGCGCAGGCACTGCAGCATGTAGTCACTCATGTGTGCCAGGCTGCCCAGGGGTAAGGACAAGCTGTCCTCTGTGGGAGGCGTATCGTCATCGTCCTGCCTTTCCCCCCAGCCACGCACCAGTGATGGACCCGAGCTGCGTTGGGTGCCACCCCGCTGTGACCATGCTTCATCCTCATCCTCCTCCACCTCCTCCTCATCCTCGTCCTCCTCGTCCTCCAGTAGTGGGCCCTGGCTGGCCACATTTGTACCTGGCCTCTGCTGTTGCCAAAAACCTCCCTCTGAGTCACTTCGAAGAGACTGGCCTGAAAGTGCTAAAAATGACCCCTCTTCCTCCTCCTCCTCCTCCTGGGCCACCTCCTCTTCCATCATCGCCCTAAGTGTTTTCTCAAGGAGACACAGAAGTGGTATTGTAACGCTGATAACGGCGTCATCGCCACTGGCCATGTTGGTGGAGTACTCGAAACAGCGCAACAGGGCACACAGGTCTCGCATGGAGGCCCAGTCATTGGTGGTGAAGTGGTGCTGTTCTGTAGTGCGACTGACCCGTGCGTGCTGCAGCTGAAACTCCACTATGGCCTGCTGCTGCTCACACAGTCTGTCCAGCATGTGCAAGGTGGAGTTCCACCTGGTGGGCACGTCGCATATGAGGCGGTGAGCGGGAAGGCCGAAGTTACGCTGTAGCGCAGACAGGCGAGCAGCAGCAGGATGTGAACGCCGGAAGCGCGAACAGACGGCCCACACTTTATGCAGCAGCTCTGACATGTCGGGGTAGTTGTGAATGAACTTCTGCACCACCAAATTCAGCACATGCGCCAAGCAAGGGATGTGCGTCAAACTGGCTAGTCCCAGAGCTGCAACGAGATTTCGCCCATTATCACACACCACCAGGCCGGGCTTGAGGCTCACCGGCAGCAACCACTCGTCGGTCTGTTGTTCTATACCCCGCCACAACTCCTGTGCGGTGTGGGGCCTGTCCCCCAAACATATGAGTTTCCGAATGGCCTGCTGACGTTTACCCCGGGCTGTGCTGAAGTTGGTGGTGAAGGTGTGTGGCTGACTGGATGAGCAGGTGGAAGAAGAGGAGGAGGAAGCTGAGTAGTTGGAGGTGGCAACAGGAGGCAAAGAATGTTGCCCTGCGATCCTTGGTGGCGGAAGGACGTGCACCAAACAGCTCTCCGCCTGGGGCCCAGCTGCCACTACATTTACCCAGTGTGCAGTTAGGGAGATATAGCGTCCCTGGCCATGCTTACTGGTCCATGTATCTGTGGTTAGGTGGACCTTGCCACAGATGGCGTTGCGCAGTGCACTCTTGATTTTATCAGATACTTGGTTGTGCAGGGAAGGCACGGCTCTCTTGGAGAAGTAGTGCCGGCTAGGAACAACATACTGTGGGACAGCAAGCGACATGAGCTGTTTGAAGCTGTCTGTGTCCACCAGCCTAAATTACAGCATTTCATAGGCCAGTAGTTTAGAAATGCTGGCATTCAGGGCCAGGGATCGAGGGTGGCTAGGTGGGAATTTACGCTTTCTCTCAAATGTTTGTGAGATGGAGAGCTGAACGCTGCCGTGTGACATGGTTGAGATGCTTGGTGACGGAGCTTGGTGGTGTTGGTGGTACATCCCCTGTTTGCTGGGCGGAGTGACTTCCTTGTTTTTAAGGTGTTTACTCCACTGCAGTTCATGCTTTGCATGCAGGTGCCTGGTCATGCAGGTTGTGCTAAGGTTCAGAACGTTAATGCCTCGCTTCAGGCTCTGATGGCACAGCGTGCAAACCACTCGGGTCTTGTCGTCAGCACATTATTTGAAGAAGTGCCATGCCGGGGAACTCCTTGAAGCTGCCTTTGGGGTGCTCGGTCCCAGATGGCGGCGGTCAGTAGCACGCAGAGTCTCTTGGCGGCGGGTCTTCTGCTTTTGCCCACTGCTCCCTCTTTTGCTACGCTGTTGGCTCGGTCTCACCACTGCCTCTTCCTCCGAACTGTGAAAGTCAGTGGCACGACCTTCATTCCATGTGGGGTCTAAGACCTTATCGTCCCCTGCATCCTCTTCCACCCAGTCTTGATCCCTGACCTCCTGTTCAGTCTGCACACTGCAGAAAGACGCAGCAGTTGGGACCTGTGTTTCGTCATCATCAGAGACATGCTGAGGTGGTATTCCCATGTCCTCATCATCAGAAACATAAGTGGTTGTGCGTCAGTGCATTCTATGTCTTCTACCGCTGGGGAAGGGCTAGGTGGATGCCCTTGGGAAACACTGCCAGCGGAGTCTTCAAACAGCATAAGAGACTGCTGCATAACTTGAGGCTAAGACAGTTTCCCTGGTATGCATGGGGGTGATGTGACAGACTGATGGGCTTGGTTTTCAGGCGCCATCTGTGCGCTTTCTGCAGAAGACTGGGTGGGAGATAATGTGAACGTGCTGGATCCACTGTCGGCCACCCAATTGACTAATGCCTGTACCTGCTCAGGCCTTACCATCCTTAGAACGGCATTGGGCCCCACCAAATATCGCTGTAAATTATGGCGGCTACTGGGACCTGAGGTAGTTGGTACACTAGGACGTGTTGCTGTGGCAGAACGGCCACGTCCTCTCCCAGCACCAGATGGTCCACTAACACCACCACGACCATGTCCGCGTCCCTTACTAGATGTTTTCCTCATTGTTACCGTTCACCACAATAAGAAAAATATTATTTGGCCCAATGTATTGAATTCAAATTCAGGCCTTTTTTTACAGACACCTAACACTATCTGGCTATCTATTTAGGTACCGTATTACACTAATACAGGCACAGCAGTAACGACAGATTTAGCTGGATATAAATTTGAGGCCTATTATTTAGGCGCTGGGTGACAGGTATAGGTTTACTGACAGAATTAGACTTGGAAATGCACAGTAGCGTGTGTGTGAAGTTATTCGGAATGACCCTATGTGCACCTTGAATCTTATATACCCTTTTAGGGATAGATTTAAAATAGCTCTGATACAGCAGAAACCACTAAATTAGGAAATTGCGAATTGTATTTCAACCCAGAACAAAATCTGTGCTTCGACGGACACTAAATAACTTGACCAGCCACAGCAGTAACGACAGATTTAGCTGGATATAAATTTGAGGCCTAGTATTTAGGCGCTGGGTGATAGGTATTCGTTTACTGACAGAATTAGACTGGGATATGGCCAAAAAATAACCACACTATTGATGGTTAAATGCACTTGGTGTGACAGCTTGACCAACCACACTATTGAGGGTTAAATGCACTTGGTGACAGGCTCAGCTTGCCCCTGATGTAGTATATGGCCCAAAAATAACCAGACTATTGATGGTTAAATGCACTTGGTGTGACAGCTTGACCCTGATGTAGGATTTAGCCAAAAAACAACCACACCATTGAGGGTTAAATGCACTTGGTGACAGGCTCAGCTTGCCCCTGATGTAGTATATGGCCAAAAAATAACCACACTATTGCTGGTTAAATGCACTTGGTGTGACAGCTTGACCCTGATGTAGGATTTAGCCAAAAAACAACCACACCATTGAGGGTTAAATGCACTTGGTGACAGGCTCAGCTTGCCCCTGATGTAGTATATGGCCAAAAATTAACCACACTATTGCTGGTTAAATGCACTTGGTGTGACAGCTTGACCCTGATGTAGGATTTAGCCAAAAAACAACCACACCATTGAGGGTTAAATGCACTTGGTGACAGGCTCAGCTTGCCCCTGATGTAGTATATGGCCAAAAAATAACCACACTATTGCTGGTTAAATGCACTTGGTGTGACAGCTTGACCCTGATGTAGGATTTAGCCAAAAAACAACCACACCATTGAGGGTTAAATGCACTTGGTGGCAGCTTGTGCTGGCACACCACAAGACACAAAATGGCCGCCGATCACCCCAGAAAAAAGTGACTGAAAAACGCTCTGGGCAGCCTAAAAACAGTGAGCAATTCAATAGCAGCAGTTCAATCATCCACAGCTGCAGATCGATCTCTGAATGAAGTCTTTTGGAGTAGTTAATCACTGCCTAATCTCGCCCTAACGTCGCAGCTGCAACCTCTCCCTATGCTGATCAGAGCAGAGTGACGGGCGGCGCTATGTGATTCCAGCTTAAATAGAGGCTGGGTCACATGGTGCTCTGGCCAATCACAGCCATGCCAATAGTAGGCATGGCTGTGACGGCCTCTTGGGGCAAGTAGTATGACGCTTGTTGATTGGCTGCTTTGCAGCCTTTCAAAAAGCGCCAAGAAAGCGACGAACACCGAACCCGGACTTTTACGAAAATGTCCGGGTTCGGGTCCGTGTCACGGACACCCCAAAATTCGGTACGAACCCGAACTATACAGTTCGGGTTCGCTCATCCCTACCAATAAAGGCTTTTCTATTGATTATTGAGAAGGGTATGAATAATTTTGGACTGGACACTTTTTGCTCAAATGTAAACATCTTTTGAGAGACACCTATGTCATTTCCTGTCAAAAAATTACTTGCTGGTTGAATAAAAGTAACTTTAAGTCAAATTTTGCCAGGGGTATGAATAATTATGGGCAGCACTGTATGTGGTGAGCTTATTGAGGTTATAGGGAATAGCTAAACTGAGAATTTCAATCTCACCATATTCTGCCCTCAGATAAGGAAGCATAAGAGACGTGACAGATCCACTTTGAAGAAGACATGTCAGCTTTTCTGACATGTCTGTTATTACTTGTATTTACCATGTAATAATTTAATAAAACTGGTGCATTATGCCATAACTCTCTTATTCCTCCTGGAAATACATGAGTAAATTGTCAACTGAGCATTACTTTTTTCATTGTCAACTGGGCATACACCTACACAATTTGGAACTATACTGTCTAGCTGGTACTAATTAGTCAGTATCAAACTATGTAGGGACACATCCTATTGACAAGGGGAATAGTAACAACTAGACATTAGCAAAGTTTAGAAAAATTAGTTTTGGCAGCTTTGCTGAAGTTCGACATGAAATTTGATTTGTTACAAATTAATTCGTCATGAATCGCTATCAGTGGGGTACATAGAGAAGTAAGGACCCGATAGCAAGGATCAAAGCAGGCCCCCCACACAGGACAGAAGGGTTTCCGCTGTGACACAGTGAAGGGTCTGTTAGTAGATGGGAGGGATTTTCCTCCCAGCATATCCTGCAGAGACTGATTGCAGCAAGGTGAGGTCAAGCACCGGGCCGGATTTCACTTGCCAGTCCGGGCTTTGCGGACGCCCAACTCTCATCAAAAGCAGCTAGAGTGTGGGATATAGGTGTGTGTGTTAAGGTATGAGGCCTGTGCATGGATAAATGTTTGTGACCTGTTTGGGGAAGACAGGTCGACTAAATCCTGGACTTAAACTTTGGTGTGGACCTGTTTGCAAAGTGTGAAAACATGCCTGGACTTGGACTCTTTGGCCCCTTTCTCACGAGCAAGTTTTCCGCGCGGGTGCAATGTGTGACGTGAATCCTGACCCATTCATTTCAATGGGTATGTGTACATGAGTACATTTTTTTTTCACACATCAGTTCTGTGTTGCGTGAAAAACGCAGCATGTTCTATATTCTGCGTTTTTCACGCAGCATTGGCCCCATAGAAGTGAATGGGGCTTCAGTGAAAAACGCATTGCAGCCGCAAGCAAGTGTGGATGCAATGCGTTTTTCAATGATGGTTACTAAGAGATGTTGTTTGTAAACCTTCAGTTTTCCACATTGCACCCGTGTGGAAAAAAATTGAACAACTTAACCCAATTGCGGACAAAATTGACTGAACCTGCTTGCAAAATAGTGCGAGTTTCACTGAACGCACCCTGAACGCATCTGGAGCCAATCCGACACGCTCGTGTGAAAGAGGCCTTTATGCGGGACCTGCAGCATGGTGTGAATGAACACCTGGACTTTCAACCCTCGGTCAAGTTGTTTGCTGCCGCTATGGTAGTTACGCCCCTGATTGCTATAAATCAGGTATACCCAGGCCAATCTGCCTAAAAGCATTTTCAAATCCGGCATAAAAACATATTTCAGACGGAATTGACATCTGTCCTCCATAGAAGTGTAGGTTAAATAAAATGGAAACGTTTGTTTCCATCTTAAAGAACAGGCAGGTGGATCCATCGGATGGAAGGCCGAAAACCTACGAAACGCTGGTGTGAACCCACCCTAAGGAGGCAGCGCAGCTCCCGGTCTGACCTCCCAGCACTGACGGGGTCACATAGCATTATATTGATTTATGATGCTATATAACCCTTAGGCCCCCTTCACACGGTCGTCGCGGGTGAGGGACGGATGCGTTCAGGGTGCATTGCGCGAGTAGGCACGCAATTGCAGTCAGTTTTGTCTGCAATTGCGTTCCAATATTCAGTTTTTTCCGCGCGAGTGCAATGCGTTTTGCACGTGCGTGAGAAAAAACTGAATGTGGTACCCAGTCCCGAACCTGGACTTCACTGAAGTTCAGGTTTGGGTTAGGTGTTCTGTAGATTTTATTATTTTCCATTATAATATGAGTATAATGGAAAATAATAGCATTCTTTAATGCAGAATGCTAAGTATAATGTCAATTGAGGGTTAAAAAATAATAAAAACATAATTCACCTCATCCACTTGATCGCGCAGCCGTCATCTGCTACTTTCTTCTTCTTTCAGGACCTGCAAAAGGACCTTTGATGACGTGGTGAGCGCGGTGAGGTCAGCACAGGTCCTTCTGAATGACCTATCTTCATTCAGAAGGACCTGTGCTGACGTCACCGCACTCACCGCGTGGTGAGCGCGATTACATCATCAAAGTTCCTTTTGCAGGTCCTGAAAGAAGAAAAAAGAAGACAATGCCGGCTGCACGATCAAGTGGATTACTGTGAGTTACTGTTTTTTTTATTTTTTAACTCCTCAAGGCACATTTTACTAAGCATTCGGTCACTAACCCCTTAGTGACCACCTATACGTGTTTTTACGGCGGTCACTAGGGGGCCTTGGGCTGGAGCGCCGCCTTTTTACGGCGGCACTTCAGCCCGAGTTAGCGCTAAAATCAAGCATTGTAGCTCCGTGCCCGCAGCAACCGGAGGTAGCTGAGGGCTCGGGGCAGTGATCAGAGACCGTGACAAGCGGTCTCTGATCACGTGATCGCCTTGATACACTTTATCACGGTGATCACCGAAAATGATGCCTGCACTAAACTTTCTCCCTCCTCTCATGTAAGAGAGGAGGGAGAAAGTCTCCGGTGCTAGGATCGGGTCCCCCAGCGCTTCTGTCCCTAAGTTGGGTCCCAATCCTCACCCCCCCCCCACCCGCCCCTTACCCTCAAGGAAGATGGCGGCGGCGGCCCGGCGCATGCGCAGACTTACTCAGGAGAGGAGAGAGAAGTTCAAGTTATGCCCCGATCGGGTCCCCCAGCAATATGGCCCTCACATATATTTTTATTAAAGTTATTAGGGCGCCCCCCCCATCTAATAAAAAAAATATATGGCGCAGATATGCGCACTGGTTACTGTGCTGAAGATCTGCCTTCAGCACAGTAACCATCAGGGACCAATAATAATGGTCCCTGATCATGTGGTCTCCATGATAAACCTATCATGGAGATGACATCCATTATATTTACAAAACAGAGCCAGGACAGGGGCTGTGCTTCTCTCTCCCCTCAGCGCAGTTGTTCTGTGAGGAGAGAGAGATCAGACTTCTGTCCTGGCTCTGTGAATAGATACTGTGGAAAAAAAAAGAAAAGAAAATCAAATTATAAACTGTCCGTCAGTAACTGGCGGTCAGTGGGTGTCCGTGATTAGGCGTCCGTCATTAGACGTCTATTATTTACAGTCAATTATCTTTATTAGGGACCCTGTGTCCGTCTGTTACTGGCGGTCAGTGGGTGTCAGTCAGTCGGTGGGTGTCAGTGAGTTGTTGGGTGTCACTCCGTCAGTCGGTGGGTGTCACTCCGTCGGTGGGTGTCAGTAATTTTTAGGGACGGTCAGTTATTTTAATTTCTTTCTGAGCTGTACAGAATTAAAAAAAAGGCTCGGAGATTGTTAAGTGCGGAGCAGGCATACGAATTTCTGTGCTCTGACCACTCTGAATCTGGCACCACTTCAGAGGCGGAAATATTTTCAGATAGCGGGGACTCCGATTCCATCCCCAGACCCCATAGCCCTATGGTGGTAGAAGTCGCCACCTCCTCTCATTCTCCACCCAGCGGTCCCGTCCCTTCTACTATGTGGGTTCCTGCCACTTCATTTTCCCCCCAAGTACCCCAATTTTTATCCACTCCTCAAATTAATGTGGATGTCGGCAATTTTACCCCTTTCATTTATTTGTGGATGATAACGTCCTTGAGTTAATTGTGCAGCAAACTAATTTGTACGCCACACAGTTTGCTGTACAAAAGCCCACGTCTATTTTTGTAAGACGGTGGACCCCCACAAGTGTCCCTGAAATAAATCAAAATTTGGGGCTTACCCTGGACATGGGCATTGTAAAAAAAAACTCTGTCCGATCCTATTGGGCTGCGAGTACTGTCCACTCAACCCCTGTGTTTGTAGTGTTTGTAGCAGTTATGTCCCGTAACCGCTATGAAGCCCTAATGCGGTTCATGCATTTTTCTGACAATTCCCAAGTCCCCCCCAGAACTGACCCAGCCTTCGACCGCCTAAATAAATTGAAACCCCTTATTTCCCTCCTTACAGATTTATTCTTGAAATGATATACCCCTGAGAAAAAATTATCCGTTGACGAGTCCCTTTTTAGTTTTAAAGGCCGCCTTTCCTTCCATCAATATATTCCTTCCAAGCGTGCCAGATATGGGGTAAAGTTGTATAAGGTGTGCGAGAGCACAATCGGCTACACCTGTGGTCTGTCTATTTATGAGGGTTGAGACTCCCAACCTAACCCCCCAGTCTGCCCCGAAAATATTGGGACATCGGGAAAAATTGTGAGGGATTTATTGGCGCCATTCCTGCACAAAGGGTACCACGTGTACAGGGATAATTTTTACACTAGTATACCCCTTTATAAATCCCCCCATGCTGCAAACACAGGGGCTTGTGAGACAGTCTGCAAAAATAGAGTTGGATACCCACAACCGCTGGTCTCCAAACGTTTGGAGAAAGGAACATCCTTCGCCCTCGTAAGTGATCAGATGCTTGCTGTGAAGTGGAAGGACAGAAAGGATGTCTACATGCTGACCACCTTGCATGCAGACACCACAGTGGCAGTTAGGGAGAGGAGGGCTACGGCGGACAAGCACAAACCGGTCTGTGTGACAGACTACAATAAATTTATGGGAGGTGTAGACCTCTCGGACCAGGCGCTTCACCCCACCTGGTGGAGCGAAAAAACCGGGCCTGGTATAAAAAGGTAGTAATCTACCTTATCCAGATTGCTACCTACAATAGTTTTATTTTATTTAAAAAGTCCCAGGGAAACCTCAACTTCCTCGAGTACCAGGAGAAGGTGATTGAGAGTCTCCTGTTTGAGTCCCCCGCACCTTGGCAAGCCTTTGAATCGGAGGATGTTCGAAGGCTTTCAGAACGCCATTTCCATGCCACTACCAGCAAAACTTATCCATAGAAAAGATGCCGGGTGTGTAGCAAACATGGAAGGAGGAGGGACACCCGGATTTACTGCTCCAGTTGCCCATCCCAACCCGGACTCTGTAATTACCCCTGCTTTGAAACGTACCATACGGTTGCGAATTATTAATTTTATTTAATACCAAAAAGAACGGGGGGGGTCAGGAATTCAATTTATTCTCATTTTCTGTTTAGTTTGTGGGCTTTCCAGGGAGGGATCCCTTTGGGATGGTTCGTTTAGCTATTTTTATTTTTTTTCACCTTCTTAGCATTAATTTCTACAAAAAACTAGGGGGTCTAAGTGCTCACTACACCCCTAGATGAATACCTTAGGGGGTCTAGTTTTCAAAATGGGGTCCATTATGGGGGTTTTCTATTGTTTTGGCAGCTCAACGCCATTACAAGTGTGCAATGGGGCCTGAACCATTTTCAAGCAAATTTTGTGTTCTGAAAACAACTGGGTGTTCCTTTATGTTTGGGCCCTGCCATTTGTCAAGACACAAGATTAGAACCACAATAGGGGTTATTTCTGAAGACAGGAGAAACGGGGTGATACATTTTGGAGTGTACATCTTCATTTTCATGTGCTCTTTAGAAAAAAATCTGTCTTTAAATTGACACTTTTGTGTAAAAAATGAAAATTACATTTTTTTCACCTTCTTAGCATTAATTTCTACAAAATACTAGTGGGTCAAAAAACTCATTACACCCATAGATAAATACGTTAAGGGGCCTATTTTTTTAAATGGGTTAATTTTTGAGGGGGGGGGGGGTTCTATTATTCTGACACTTATAAACCTCTGCAAAGATGGCTTGTTGCAGGAAAAAATATGTACTTCAAAAAATTTTACATTTATGTTAAAATATAAAGTCTCCTAAATAAATAAAATGCTGCAGCTAAAATAAAGTAAAGATGTGGAAATATATTTCTGATAAAAAAAATATTGAATAGTATTTATGTACAGTCATGTGAAAAAATTAGGACACCCTTTGAAAGCATGTGGTTTTTTGTAACATTTTTAATAAAAGGTTATTTCATCTCCGTTTCAACAATACAGAGAGATTAAAGTAATCCAACTAAACAAAGAAAACTGAAGAAAAGTCTTTTCAAGATCTTCTGTAAATGTCATTCTACAAAAATGCCTATTCTAACTGAGGAAAAAGATAGGACACCCTCACATGTATTCCCTCTTAAATTGGCTCAGATCTCACACAGGTATATCACACCAGGTGCACATAATTAGTAGATCGTTACTCTGCATGTTGAATGAGGCTTGCCCTATTTAAACCTCAGACATTTAGTTTGGTGTGCTCCTGACTGTTGAAGTGAGAGTGAGCACCATGGTGAGAGCAAAAGAGCTGTCAGAGGACTTCAGAAAAAAGATTGTAGCAGCCTATGAGTCTGGGAAGGGATTTAAAAAGATCTCAAAAGATTTTGAAATCAGCCATTCCACTGTCCGGAAGATAGTCTACAAGTGGAGGGCTTTCAAAACAACTGCCAACATGCCCAGGACTGGTCGCCCCAGCAAGTTCACCCCAAGAGCAGACCGCAAGATGCTAAAAGAGGTCTCCAAAAACCCTAAAGTGTCATCTCGAGAACTACAGCAGACTCTGGCTACTGTTGATGTAGAAGTACATGCCTCTACAATCAGAAAGAGACTGTACAAGTTTAACTTGCATGGGAGGTGTGCAAGGAGGAAACCTTTGCTTTCCAAGAGAAACATCGAGGCCAGACTGACATTTGCCAGAGATAAAGTTGACAAAGACCAGGACTTCTGGAATAATGTTCTTTGGACAGATGAGTCCAAAATTGAATTATTTGGACACAACAGCAGAGGACATGTTTGGCGTAAACCAAACACAGCATTCCAAGAAAAGAACCTCATACCAACTGTGAAGCATGGAGGTGGAAGTGTCATGGTTTGGGGCTGCTTTGCTGCAGCAGGACCTGGTCAGCTCACCATCATAGAATCCACGATGAATTCTACTGTGTATCAGAAGGTGCTTGAAGAACATGTGAGACCATCAGTTAGAAAATTAAAGCTGAAGCGGAACTGGACCATGCAACATGACAATGACCCAAAACATACTAGTAAATCAACCAAAGATTGGCTGAAAAAGAAGAAATGGAGAGTCCTGGAATGGCCAAGTCAAAGTCCAGATTTGAATCCCATTGAGATGCTGTGGGGTGACTTGAAAAGGGCTGTACGTGCAAGAAACCCCTCAAACATCTCACAGCTGAAAAAGTTCTGCATTGAGGAGTGGGGTAAAATTTCCTCAGACCGATGTCGAAGACTGGTAGATGGCTACAAGAACCGTCTCACTGCAGTTATTTCAGCCAAAGGAGGTAACACTCGCTATTAGGGGCAAGGGTGTCCTATCTTTTTCCTCAGTTAGAATAGGCATTTTTGTAGAATGACATTTACAGAAGATCTTGAAAAGACTTTTCTTCAGTTTTCTTTGTTTAGTTGGATTACTTTAATCTCTCTGTATTGTTGAAACGGAGATGAAATAACCTTTTATTAAAAATGTTACAAAAAACCACATGCTTTCAAAGGGTGTCCTAATTTTTTCACATGACTGTATGTATATGAAATATTGTAGTTGAAAATAGGAAAATGTGGCAATTTTTTAAAAATTTCATAAAATGGAACTTTTTTTAATAAAGATACGCATATTTAAGCAGTAGAATTTTACCACCTAAGTAAAGTACAATATGTGACGAGAAAACAATATCCGAATTACTTTGATGTGCAAAACCGTTATAAAATTATTCTAAGCTAAAATGACACATGATTTCCAAAATTTGGCTTGGTCATTAAGGCCCAAACAGGCTTGGTCACTAAGGGGTTAAGAATGTTATTATTTTCCCTTATAACATTGAAAATATTACAGTGAATAGACTTTAATGGGGTTCGGGGTTTCTCATCCCTATCATCTCCTCGCAACCATGCTTGAAAATCACACCGCATCCGCACTTGTTCGCGAATGCTTGGGATGGAGTAGCGCTAACACTCCTGTTTTCTGAGATTTCTGAGTTGTGTTATCTAATCTAAGCAAACACCTTCAATTGCTTTTCAATGGCTTTTGTCTCAGGATAACGCGATTAGTTAAGAAATTTGAGTTAAGAGCTGGAGTGCTAACCCTGCTACATCTGTACACTATATCAGGATATAACCTACACTGACTATCTCCCACTAACTATCTGTAATATAGATATATATATACAGTCAGGTCCATAAATATTGGGACATCAACACAATTGTAACATTTTTAGCTCTATACACCACCACAATGGATTTGAAATGAAATGAAACAAGATGTGCTTTAACTGCAGACTGTCAGCTTTATTTTGAGGGTATTTACATCCAAATCAGGTGAACGGTGCAGGAATTACAACATTTTGATTATGTGCCTGCCACTTGTTAGGGGACCAAAAGTAATGGGACATAATAATAATCATAAATCAAACTTTCACTTTTTAATACTTGGTTGCAAATCCTTCGCAGTTAATTACAGCCTGAAGTCTGGAACGCATAGACATCACCAGATGCTGGGTTTCATCCCTGGTGATGCCAGGCCTCTACTGCAACTGTCTTCAGTTCCTGCTTGTTCTTGGGGCATTTTTCCTTCAGTTTTATCTTTAGCAAGTGAAATGCATGCTCAATCGGATTCAGGTCAGGTGATTGACTTGGCCATTGCAAAACATTCCACTTCTTTCCCTTAACCCCCTCAGGACCGCGGCGGCCCTGTAATTCCTCCTGGACGCGCCGATGCGTCATCTCGCGAGACGTGAGATTTCGGACAGAGCCGGCCCGCGCATGCGCATTGCGGGCCGGCAAAAGTTAAAGGACTATTTTGACACCAGCCTGCCAGCCAATGATCGTGATGTTGGTGATTTTCAAAAAAACGAATCACAAGCCATATAACACCTTATATTTATAAATATAAGGTGTTAAAGAGAACCTGTCACCGGGATTTTGTGTATAGAGCTGAGGACATGGGCTGCTAGATGGCACATCTATAATATCCTGTCCCCATAGCTCTGTGTGCTTTTATTGTGTAAAAAAAACGATTTGATACGTACGCAAATTAACATAAAAGAGTCATATCTTACTTGTGTGACCATTGAAGAGTCATATTTTCAAGCTCTGACTCATCTCAGGGTAATTTGCAGATGTATCAAATCGTTTTTTTGACACAATAAAAGTACACAGAGCTATGGGGACTGGGTATTGCAGATGTGCTATCGGCCATCTAGCAGCCCATGTCCTCAGCTCTATACCCAAAATCCAGGTGACAGGTTCCCTTTAAATGGCTGCTGTGCTCCTCTGCTAGTTCTTTTCGTCGGTTGGTTCCAGCAGAGGAGCACAGTTCACAGTGAGTACACCAAACAGCACACTTAGCCCCCAGATCACCCCCCATCACCCCAATTAACCCCTGGATCGCCCTTGTCAATCACCTAGTGAAAGGGAAATAAGTAATCAGTGTAAACTGTCACTTTTTTTTTTCACTAGTATTGACGGTTCGGTTTAGGATAGTTTAGGCCCCTTTGTTAGGCAGTTAGCGTTGGTTAGCGCCCAGCCCACTGCACCGCAGTCACTGATACGCTGATTAGCGTATCGCTAATCATCATGTATACTTTTATAGTATCTGTAAGTGATCAGAACTGATCACAGTCAGATCTATAATAGTATTAGTGTCACCTTAGCTCGCCCCCCACCCAAAACGCAGTGTTTGTCCGATCATGCCTGATCGGTCGCCCACACGTGCGTTCACCCACGCCCGCCCCGCCGCAGTGACAATAAAAATATATATTTTTTGATTACTGCACAATCACTTCACAAGCGCTGCAGGCGATATTTTTTTATCAATCGCAGCGGCCTCCGGTACTTCGCTAGCCTCCCATTTGTAAGACAAACTTGCTTTTTTTTCTTGGGTAGTCTAAGGGAATACCCCTAAATTTAGTAGTCCAAATGGCAAATAAGGGGTATTCTTCTGAAGAGGTCTACAGGCTTCTGACCCAGTCGGATAAGGAATGGGAACCCTCATCTGACGAATCCAGCGGGTCAGAATACGAACCTGTAGAAAGCAGTGGCAGTCTGACCCAAAGTTCGGACGAGGAGGTTGAGGTCCCTGATACCACCAGGCGTACCCGGCCCCGTGTTGCTAGACCACAGGTTGCGCAGGATCCGCTTCAAGGGCAGCAGAGTGGGGCTGGCGCTGTCGGATTGCGTGGTGAGGCATACACCAGCAGCGCAGCCCATCCTGGACCTAGTACAAGCACTGCCATACAACATGGTGAAGTGGCGAGCACAAGAAGGGCAGTTGAAGCTGGTACGGTGGCACGTGCATTAGTTCCCCCATCGCAAACACCGCAAAGACAGGCCCGTAGAGCCCCTAGAGTCCCGAGGTGCTGGCAAACCCTGATTGGCAGCCCCCAACTTCAGCCGCACCAGTAGTTCCCCCTTTCACCTCCCAGTCTGGAGTTCGGGTTGAGACAGCTCAAATCGGTTCGGCACTAGGGTTTTTTGAGCTGTTCTTGACTGCTGAGCTGTTGGACTTAGTTGTGGCAGAAACAAATCGATATGCCACTCAATTTAAAGCCGCCAACCCGGGAAGCTTTTATGCCCAGTCTTTCTGGTGGAAACCCGTCCAAGTGTCCGAAAATTAAAACTTTTCTGGGCCTTCTCCTCAACATGGGCCTTACAAAAAAGCATGAATTGCGGTCATATTGGTCCACAATTCATCACATGCCCATGTTCTCTGCTGCCATGTCCAGGACACGATTTGAGACCATCCTGCGTTTCCTGCACTTTAGCGACAACAGCACCTCCTGTCCAAGAGGCCACTCAGCTTTTGACCGACTCCACAAAATTCCCTGCCCCTCATAGACCACTTTAACACCAAATTTGCAGATTTGTATACCCCTGAGCAAAACATCTGCGTAGACAAGTCCCTTATACATTTTACCGGGCGCCTTGGCTTCATACAATACATCCCAAGCAAGCGCGGTATGGGGTCAAATTGTATAAGCACTGTGAAAGGGCCACAGGCTATACCCACAAATTTCGGATCTATGAGGGTAAAGATCAGACCCTGGAGCCGGTCGGTTGCCCTGACTACCTGGGGAGCAGTGGGAAGACAGTCTGGGACTTGGTGTCACCCTTATTTGGCAAGGGGTACCATCTTTATGTGGACAATTTCTAGACAAGTGTGCCCCTCTTCAGGCATTTGTTCCTAGAACAGATTGGCTGCTGCGGCACCGCGCAATCTAGTCGCTGGGGCTTCCCCCAATGGCTCGTTACCACCCGTCTTGCAAGCATGACGTTTACATGCTCTCCTCCATTCACGCAGACACGACAATCCAAATTGAACGAGCAACCAGTGTCATTGAAAAGCCCCTCTGTGTCTACAACTATATTTCGCTCATGGGAGGGGTGGACTTCAATGACCAGATGTTGGCTCCCTATTTACTTTCCCGCAGAACCAGATGCTGGTATAAAAAGGTGTCTGTATATTTGATTCCATTGGCTGTATATAATAGTTTTGTTCTCTACAGTAAGGCTGGGAGAACAAGATCCTTCCTCAAATTTCAGGAAGAGATCATCGAGAACCTCCTGTATCCAGGAGGTTCCGTGGCCCCAACCACCAGTGTAGTGAGCCGTCTACACGAGCGACATTTCCCCAGTGTCGTTGCCGGTACCTCAAACCAACCGCCACCCCGAAATTTTTTTGGTGTCTGTAGCAGGAGTGGAATAGGGCCCTGACCACCGTGCCCTATGCTTAGGGGAGTGTTTCCGGAAGTACCACACACAGGTACACTTAGCATAGGGATTGCATCTCACAGGACAGGCACACAGGGCTATTAGGGCCCATTCACACAGAGCTGCTGCAAACCTCTCCTTTCACCTGGGACAAAGTGCATAATGTACTTAGCCACAAAGCGATTTGCGCTTTGCACATTGTCCCATGGGAAAGGAGAGGTTTGTCCTATAAAAGGTAAAAAAAGCAAAACAAAAAAAAATCACCGGTAAGCAAAAAAGTTAATGTTCTGTTTCCAAAGTTCTTAAAAGTTAATGTTCTGTTCAAATGTTATTATAAAGTTCATGTTAATAAATTTATTGCCTGTTTTTTTCTTTTCTTTATTTTTTTTACCTTCTAGGTGGACCAACCGATGAACCAGCTGCAGCACTGATGTGCATTCTGATAGATGCATTGCGCTGCTGTCAGATTACACAAAAGCCGGTGTATGCGGTGCTGCAAGACGAGATTTCTCCTCTGCAGTAAAAAAGGTATGTTTGCCGAGGCTTATGAGCTGAGGGGGCGGTGGTGTTCATATGCTTTGGCAAACACTTTGTATATAAAGAAAACACAAAAAAAAACAGCAATGATTTATTCATCCACATCGATTGATGTGAATCGAGAAATTGGGTTTGCCAGGGCATACGAGCTAAGTGGGTATGGATGTTAGGCGGAGCTCCTACTGTATGTCCTGGCAGATGCCTTTCCCCTCCTTTTTTTTTTTTTTTTTGGCCGAGATTTTTTTTATCCACATTGATCGATGCGAATGAAGAAATATGTGCCGTTCAGTTTTTCTTTCAGCCCAGAGGCTGAACGGAAAAAAAAAATCTCATTACCTGTATGCTCAATATAAGGAGAATAGCAGTAACTCCTAATGCTGGCCATACATGTAATGATTGCGGAGACCCTCAAATGCCAGGGCACCCCACAAATGACCCCATTTTGGAAATAAGACACCCTAAGGTCTTCGCTGATGGGCATAGTGAGTTCATAGAAGTTTTTATTTTTTGTCACAAATTAGCGGAAAATAATGTTTTTGTTTTTTTCTTGCAGTCTCATATTCCACTAACTTGTGACAAAAAATAAAAAACTTCCATGAACTCACTATGCCCATCATTAAATACCTTGGGGTGTCTTCTTTCCAAAATGGGGTCACATGTGGGGTATTTATACTGCCCTGGTATTTTAGGGGCCCTAATGAGTGAGAAGAAGTCTGGAATCCAAATGTCTAAAAATGCCCAACTAAAAGGAATTTGTGCCCCTTTGCGCACCTAGGTTGCAAAAAAGTGTCACACATGTGGTATCGCCGTACTCAGGATAAGTTGGGCAATGTGTTTTGTGGTGTCTTTTTACATATACCCATGCTGGATGAGAGAAATATCTCTCTAAAAGTCAACATTTCAAACTTTTTTATACAAAGTTGTCATTTTAGAGAGATATTTCTCTCACCCAGCATGGGTATATGTAAAAATACACCCCAAAACACGTTGCCCTCCTTCTTCTGAGTACGGCAATACCACATGTGTGACACTTTTTTGCAGCCTAGGTGGGCAAAGGGGCACAAATTCTAAAGAGCACCTTTAGGATTTCACAGGGCATTTTTTACACATTTGGATTTCAAACTACTTCTCATGCATTAGGGGCCCTAAAATGCCAAGGCAGTATAAATACCCCACAAGTGACCCCATTTTGGAAAGAAGACACCCCAAGGTATTTCGTTATGGGCATAGCGAGTTCATGGAAGTTTTCATTTTTTGTCACAAGTTAGTGGAATATGAGACTTTGTAAGAAAATAAAAAAAATAAAAAATCATCATTTTCCACTAACTTGTGACAAAAAAATAAAAAGTTCTATGAACTCACTATGCCCGTCAGTGAATACCTTAGGGTGTCTACTTTACGAAATGGGGTCATTTGTGGGGGTTTTCTACTGTCATTGTAGAACCTCAGGAAACATGTCAGGTGCTCAGAAAGTCAGAGCTGCTTCAAAATGCGGAAATTCACATTTTTGTACCATAGTTTGTAAACGCTATAACTTTTACCCAAACCATTTTTTTTACCCAAACATTTTTTTAATCAAAGACATGTAGAACAATACATTTAGAGAAAAATGTATATAGAAATGTAGTTTTTTTAAAAAAATTTACAACTGAAAGTGAAAAATGTCATTTTTTGGCTAAAAAAAAAATCAGTAAATTTCGATTAATAACAGAAAAAGTAAAAATGTCAGCAGCAATGAAATACCACCAAATGAAAGCTCTATTAGTGAGAAGAAAAGGAGGTAAAATTCATTTGGGTGGCAAGTTGTATGACCGAGCAATAAACGGTGAAAGTAGTGTAGTGCAGAATTGTAAAAAGTGGTCTGGTCATTAAGGGTGTTTAAGCTAGGGGATTAAAAAACTGAGGTGGTTAAAAAACTCTTTGGTTGCTTTTGCAGTATGCTTTGGGTCATTGTCCATCTGCACTGTGAAGCGCCGTCCAATGAGTTCTGAAGCATTTGGTTGAATATGAGCAGATAATATTGCCCGAAACACTTCAGAATTCATCCCGCTGCTTTTGTCAGCAGTCACATCATCAATAAATACAAGAGAACCAGTTCCTTTGGCAGCCATACATGCCCACGCCATGACTCTACCGCCACCATGCTTCACTGATGAGGCGGTATGCTTAGGATCATGAGCAGTTCCTTTCCTTCTCCATACTCTTCTCTTCCCATCACTCTGGTACAAGTTGATCTTGGTCTTATCTCTCCATAGGATGTTGTTCCAAGACTGTGAAGTCTTCTCTTGATTGTTGACTTTAACACACATACACCTACCTCCTGGAGAGTGTTCTTAATCTGGCCAACTGTTGTGAAGGGTGTTTTCTTCACCAGGGAAAGAATTCTTCGGTCATCCACCACAGTTGTTTTCCGTGGTCTTCCGGGTCTTTTGGTGTTGCTGAGCTAACCGGTGCGTTCCTTCTTTTTAAGAATGTTCCAAACAGTTCTTTTGGCCACGCCTAATGTTTTTGCTATCTCTCTAATGGGTTTTTTGTTTTTTCAGCCTAATGATGGCTTGCTTCACTGATAGTGTCAACTCATCTTGAGAGTTGACTGCAACAGATTCCAAATGCAAATAGCAGACTGGAAATGAACTCTGTACCTTTTATCTGCTCATTGTATTTGGGATATGAGGGAATAACACAGACCTGGCCATGGAACAGCCGAGAAGCCAAGTGTCCCATTACTTTTGGTCCCTTTACAAGTGGGAGGCACATATGCAAACTGTTGCAATTCCTGCACCGTTCACCTAAATTTGGATGTAAATACCCTCAAATTAAAGCTGACATTCTGCAGGTAAAGCACAACTTGTTTGTTTCATTTCAAATCCATAGTGGTGGTGTATAGAGCCAAAAATTTTACAATTGTGTCTATGTCCCAATATTTATGGACCTGACTGTATATATATATATATATATATATATAAAGCTGTCTAACAATCTATCTAATGTAGTGTGGAAAGCACAGAGCATAGCAATGACACTGCTGTCTCTCTCAGAACTTAAAAAACTGTAGAAAATGGCTGCTGGGGAGGTTCTTATATAGAAAGGGGAAGGTAACTTTCCTATTGGTTGCTAGGGATGTTGCTAAGCTCAGACAAAGATATTGCAGCCTTCTCATTGGCCCACAATCAAGAAGGGAGGTTACTGATGAAGATAAAATCTAGAATATTAGAAATTACGAATATACACTCACCAAAAGAATTATAAGAAACACCTGTTCTATTTCTCATTAATGTGATTATCTATTCAACCAATCACATGGCAGTTGCTTCAATGCATGTAGGGTTGGGGTCCTGGTCAAGACAATCTCCTGAACTCCAAACTGAATGTCAGAATGGGAAAGAAAGGTGGGCTACAACAGCAGAAGACCCCACCGGGTACCACTGATCTCCACTACAAATAGGAAAAAGAGGCTACAATTTGCACGAGCTCACCAAAATTGGACTGTTGAAGACTGGAAAAATGTTGCCTGGTCTGATGAGTCTCGATTTCTGTTGAGACATTCAAATGGTGGAGTCCGAATTTGGCGTAAACAGAATGAGAACATGTATCCATCATGCTTTTTTACCACTGTGCAGGCTGGTGGTGGTGGTGTAATGGTGTGGGGGATGTTTTCTGGGCATACTTTAGGCCCCTTAGTGCCAATTGGCCATCGTTTAAATGCCACGGGCTACCTGAGCATTGTTTCTGACCATGTCCATCCCTTCATGACCACCATGTACCCATCCTCTGATGGATACTTCCAGCAGGATAATGCACCATGTCACAAAGCTCGAATCATTTCAAATTGGTTTCTTGAACATGACAATGAGTTCACTGTACTAAAATGGCCCCCACAGTCACCAGATCTCAACCAAATAGAGAATCTTTGGGATGTGGTGGAACGGGAGCTTCGTGCCCTGGATGTGCATCCCTCAAATCTCTATCAACTGCAAGATGCTATCCTATCAATATGGGCCAACATTTCTAAAGAATGCTATCAGCACCTTGTTGAATCAATGCCACGTAGAATTAAGGCAATTCTGAAGGCAAAAGGGGGTCCAACACCGTTAGTATGGTGTTCCTAATAATTCTTTAGGTGAGTGTATATCACTATATTCTAAATATTTGTGAATTCTCGAAGTGCCGATATTCGCGATTAATATTCGCGATTCGAATATTCGCGCCCAAAACTAGTCCGGACCTGAGAGTGGGTGAATAGTTAATAGAAACATTAAGTTAAAAGTACCTACGTTGGGCCTAAGGTTTATTGGTCCATATAAGGTCTCTGCCATTATTAACACAGTAGCCTTTCGTCTTGACCTTCCATAGGCTTTAAAGAGTCATAATGTTTTTCACAAATCATTACAGAAAAGATATGTCGAACCTGCTGAACCGTCCTCCCTACCACCCCTCCTGTCATGGTGGACGGTATTCTTGAATTTCAGATCGCCAGGATAGTGGACTCCTGAATTCTCCGTAAATCCCTTCAGTATCTCGTTCACTGGAAGGGTTACGGTCCAGAGGAGAGAATGTGGGTTCCAGCGGCCGACATTAATGCCAGACGCCTTGTGAAAGCCTTTCACAGCGCTAATCCGGATAAGGTCAGTCCTCGGTGTCTGGAGGTCACCCGTAGAAGGGAGGGTACTGTCACGGTACCTTCTGTGACAGAGGTTAGAAGATCAGAGAGACTGACTGCATGTGAGGTTAACTGACAGTATTTTGATTCTCAGTGTTGTGGTTTGGTAATGACCACACCTCTTGTCAGGTGCAGCCCGTGGTCATTACTGCATTCCCTACTTAGTTTGGTCTCACACTTCATACCATGCGGTTAATAGTCTCTGCTTGGATTTGTACTGCTCTTTGCATTTGGTTGTTCCCATGTGCTTGTTGTTACCAAGCCTCAGGGAGACACTGGTTTGTTCACCTGGGAAGGAACCAGTAGTCTCATTCCCTGCCTCTACCTAGGGCATTTCAGGGCTCCTAGGGTCTAGGTACCGGCATATGTATTTTCCCACCTTCAGGGTCTATACATATGGAGAGGAGTCAGGGCCAGGTTTAGGGGTTTCCTAGGAGGTGACCTTTTCCATCTCCCTAGCCTTGAGGCCTAGTTCTATGTCCCTCCCCTCCCCTGTATTATTGACACCGGCTCCCAAGTGCGATCAGCTGCATCATCATCATCGAGTAGTGTCTGCACGTCAGTGATGTCCTCCTCAACTGTCTCTTGGTCAGGCGCCTGACCGCTCGCAACACCAGCTCCCACGCCACTCTCCTCATCACTACTTGCCCACCTAGCGGAGGAAGTGGTGGATGTCTCCTCCACATCTTGGCTGGGCAGTAGCTGCTGATTGTCCTCTAGTAGCTCTTCCTCGCTGAAAAGTGGAGCCGAGCCTACTGCATATAATACTTCTAGCGGTGAGGGAACTGAAAATGAGAGAGGAAAGTTCAGGATAGGTGGGGCACAGGGACTGCTCCCGGACCATGCCAACTAAGCCTCGTGGAACCCACAACTCTTGGCTGGGGGTGTCTGATGTCACTTGGGACGAAGTGGATGACCGAGTCAACCATTCAAGAACTGCTGGGTTGCTGGTCAAGACTCAACCGCTAGATGACCCAGGAGCTCAACTCTTTCTCTGCTGCAACCTCTGCCTGCGCCAGAAACATTTAGGCATGTGCCACTCCCCTGTGCAGGGCCTGCCACTTGTCTGTCTGACATACTGTTAGATCAAATAACCAAATGTTAGATCAAATATATTTTTATTTTGCCACTAATACACGACAAAAAAGGCCTTTAGAGTATATCACTGCACCACTGAACGTCAATTAGGCACTAATATTTTTCTATTTTGACACAACACAAAAGGCTTTTCAACAGATAAGTGCAACGCAGAATGGCGAAAATATTTTTATTTCGCCACTAATACACAGCAAACAGGGCTGTAGAATATATTACTGCACTGCACAAGGGCAAATATATGTTTCTTTTGCCACTAATACATGGCAAAAGGGCTTAACATATAACTGCACCGCACAAGGGCAAATAAGACGTAATGTAGAAATATTTCCTTGTAATAAACCCTGTTGATGGCTGTATCAAACAGCACTTGCACCCCAATAACAAGAACGGTTTGCTGGAATGACAGAGCTGTATAATGGCAATTTGAATCCCCAGTCAGTGCACCAAGTATTGTTCCTATTACCCAGTCAACATCCCCTATTGAACCTTGTTGTACACAAATGCTGTTGAACGATTCCTCCCTATCCGTTCTGTGCACTTATAAATCGTTTTTTAGCACAATGACGTTTTTTCTAACAATGTCCCTAGCGCCTGCAGACGTCTCTCCCGTCACTAAGTACACTGGTAAATGGCAGAATCTAAGATAGCTGCCTCTATTTATAGGGCTGTGACATCACAGGGCTGGCTGCTGATTGGCTGCATGCATGGCATTATGGGTCATCCCGCCTTCCCAGAGTTCCTTTCTCCATGTCCTCACATGTGGGGGGTCAGTATTGGGCCCTATTCTCTTCAATATAATTATTAATGATCTTGTAGAAGGGTTGCACAGTAAAATATCATTTTTTGCAGATGACACTAAACTGTGTAAAGTAATTAACATGGAAGAGGACAGTATACTACTACAGAGAGATCTGGATAGATTGGAGGCTTGGGCAGATAAGTGGCAGATGAAGTTTAACACTGACAAATGTAAGGTTATGCACATGGGAAGGAATAATGCAAGTCATCAGTACATACTACATGGTAAAACACTGGGTAACACTGACATGGAAAAGGACTTAGGAATTTTAGTGAACAGCAAACTAAGCTGTAGAAATCAGGGTCAGGCAGCTGCTGCTAATGCCAATAAGATAATGGGTTGCATCAAAAGGGGCATAGATGCCCGTGATGAGAACATAGTCCTGCCACTTTACAAATCACTAGTCAGACCACACATGGAGTACTATGTACAGTTCTGGGCTCCTGTGAACAAGACAGACAAGCAGAGCTGGAGAGGGTTCAGAGAAGGGCAACTAAAGTGATAATTGCAATGGGTGGACTACAGTACCTAGAAAGATTATCAAAATTAGTATTATTAACTTTAGAAAAAAGATGACTAAGAGGATATCTAATAACTATGTATAAATATATCAGTGGTCACTACAGAGATATCTCCCATCATCTATTTATCCCCAGGACTGTGACGAGGGGACATCCTCTGCGTCTGGAGGAAAGGTTTGTACACAAACATAGAAGAGGATTCTTTACGGTAAGAGCAGTGAGACTATGGAACTCTCTGCCTGAGGAGGTGATGATGGTGAGTACAATAAAGGAATTCAAGAGGGACCTGGATGTATTTCTGGAGTGTAATAATATTACAGGCTATAGCTACTAGAGAGGGGTCGTTGATCCAGGGAGTTATTTTGATTGCCTGATTGGAGCCGGGAAGGAATTTTTTTCCTTAAGGCTACATGCACACAAATGTTGTTTGTTTCCGTGTCCGTTCCATTTTTTCTGTGGATAGGGTGCTGTCCGCATCAGTATGTCCGTTCCGTAGCCTCGCAAAAACAATAGAACATGTCCTATTCTTGTCGTTTTAGGCATTGTTACAATGGATCAAAAAAATAAACGGATAGCATACGGATGTCATCCGTTTATTTTTGCGAATCTGCAATTTGCGAACTGCAAAACACATACGGTCGCATGAATGTAACCTTAAAATGAGGAAAAATAGCTTCTACCTCATGGTTGTTTTTTTTGCCTTCCTCTGGATCAACTTGCAGGAAGACAGGTTGAACTGGAGGTACAAATCTTGACGCAAATTCACACTTGCTCATATCAGACGTAGATTTCATTTTTTTTTTAACAAAATGTGCCAAATGTATTAGTAGATATGTGTTTTTTAGTAAATTTGGTGCAATTCACTCTATGTTTTTATTTAGGCTGGCAAGTGAAAGAGGTAATCAATTTATCTCATATGAAATTTGCTGCGTGGTATACAGTATATGCCACTTTTTGGTGTGATGTGTACCAGAATACTGGTGCTCTATACTTTTTTATAGTTGAGCATTTGCTACAGGGTTCAACTAGACAATCTCCTTAGGTCTGTTTCACATTTGCAGCAGGAGTTCTGTAGGCTGTTACGGCAGACAAAAAGCCTGCTAGGGCTCTCTGGATCTGGTATTGCCAGATGTTCCCAAAATGCCCATTGGGTCCATTAACTATATGGCTCCATTTACACATCCGCAATTCCGTTCTGCATTTTGCAGAACGGAATGGCAGACCCATTAATTTCTATGGGGCCGCACAATACGCAATTCCGATCCCGAAAAAGATAGAACATGTCCTAATCTTGTCCGCAATAGCGGACAAGAATAGGCATATTCTATTAGTGCCGGCGATGTGCGGTCTGCAAAATGCGGAAGCGCATGCCGGGATTTGACCAGACATTCAAATGTGGAACAGGCCTTAGCCAAATATGTCAGCAGCACAAATCTCAGTCCTTTTCTGATTTCCTTCAATGAGCCAGTGTATGTAAAAGGATGGAGTCCAAGCTTTTTAGGTTACTATACTTTAGGTACCCAACTGTGAGGCAGCCAATATGGACACTATAGTACCCTGCTTTGGCCTTAAGGTTGAAAGTATAGGAACCAGTCAAGCCCTATTTCCTTGAATGGGAGTGACTGGAAGTAAACTGGCACTAGGAGAGGGTATTCTTTGAGTTTTTGTCAGTAGGCCCCTTCGCCTTTTTTAATTTTCCCAACAGCACAAGTGGCACAACAAATAGTAACACAAGCAAATATATTTCTGAGTATTCCGAGGCAAGTGACACCAAGAAGATAAGATGGATATAGGAAAGGTTGTAAATTTGCATTGATTGCAGACTATGCTTTGAAGAAAGCAATGTGTTCAGTCATTGAATGTACAAAAACACCAGACATGCTGATAGCAGCCTTACCAGAAATTTGAGTATGAATTTTGTGAAAAATAACATCTAACCGGATTCATTGGTAAGTGTGTCACAATCTGCAATTATATAGAATCAGAACTTTGTACAGTGTAATTCTGGAGAAAGTTTTTTTAATAGACATACAAATACCACTGGGTAAACCAGCATAGATTGATGTCTGAGTGGACATTTTTTTCAAGTTATTTCCAGTAAAATAATGCTAACTATACAACAAAAAAAACAACATATATGTATTACAGTATCTAAGGGCAAAGTGATTATCACTGCCGTTACATATAGGTTAAAAAAAAATGGTCATAGGGAGCAAATGCCATAAAATAACAAATGGACCATTAGTCACCTGATAAATCCCCTGTCGCTCCAGCTCCAGTGCCCCCCAACAGGCTTTATTATTTTGCTTGCAGCAATGACCATTGCAGCCTCATGACCACTGCAGCCAATCTGTCACGAACCAGGGGGAGTGAACCCACTGTGCCACATGACCAAGCTCCTCTAAGGACATTGTCGTCCTTAGTGAACCCCTCATTCTTCACAGTATGGTGGGGATAGACTTTCCCGAGGGGAACACCAGGTTGCTACCTCTTGAGGTGGATTGGAACAAGAAGCAGCTGGTCCAGGCGGACAGGGGGGTACCAGAGCCGGGTACCAGAGGTACAGTCAGCAATATTCCCTCTAAGCCTCTGCATTGCTGAGTAGTGTTGAGCACAAATATTCCAGAGTCATTGGCCCAAAAGCAACTTAAGCAGGGAGGAATCATTACTTCAGATGAAACACTGTTCACTTCAGATGGAAAAAATGACGAATATTCTAAAATACAAATATATAGCACTATATTGAATATAGTGCTATATATTAGTTTTTTAGAATATTCATCATTTTTTCCCATCTGAAGTCATGATTCCTCCCTGCTTAAGTTGCATGTGGGCCAATGACTCATTGGCCCACAAGCAAGAAGCAGGGTGGAATAATGTGTTGAGATGGAAAAATTTACAAATATTCTAAAAACGAATATATAGCACTATATTCTATAAGTTAAAGGGCTTCTGTCACCCCACTAAAGTGATTATTTTTTTTTTGGGCTAGTGAAATTAGTTATATTGCGATATATGACAATATAATTGTGTTACTTACTTTGATCCAGCAGTTTCTGCAAAAAACGAAGTTTTATAATATGTAAATTCAGTCTCTACCAGCAAGTAGGGCGGCTACTTGCTGGTAGCTGCTGCAGAAATTCGCCCCCTCGTCGTATTGATTGACAGGGCCAGCCGGGATCTCCTCCTCCGGCCAGCCCTGTCGGCATTTCAAAAATCGCGCGCCTCTGTTGATTCGGCGCAGGCGCTCTGAGATGAGGAGGCTCGTCTCCTCAGAACTCCCTCAGTGCGCCTGCGCCGATGACATCACCGAAATAGAAGACGTCATCGGCGCAGGCGCACTGAGGGAGTGCTGAGGAGACGAGCCTCCTCATCTCAGAGCGCCTGCGCCGAATCAACAGAGGCGCGCGATTTTTGAAATGCCGACAGGGCTGGCCGGAGGAGGAGATCCCGGCTGGCCCTGTCAATCAATACGACGAGGGGGCGAATTTCTGCAGCAGCTACCAGCAAGTAGCCGCCCTACTTGCTGGTAGAGACTGAATTTACATATTATAAAACTTCGTTTTTTGCAGAAACTGCTGGATCAAAGTAAGTAACACAATTATATTGTCATATATCGCAATATAACTAATTTCACTAGCCCAAAAAAAAAAAAAAACTTTAGTGGGGTGACAGAAGCCCTTTAAAAATAACGAATATTCGAATTTGCAAAAATTGAACGAATATTCTACAAAATATTTGCAAAATATCACAAATTCGAATATGACCCCTGCTGCTCATCACTATTGCTGAGCGGAGCAGTTAGGTAGATGAGCAATTAAAATAATGCGGATGAGCAATTAAAAAATCTCCCATACATATGAGGAAAGGGAAATGCAAATCCGCAATGCAATACAGGCTCTTGTAATACATAAGAAAGCTACTGATCAGACTAGGCTGGTAATAATGAAAGTCTTACACTGGTCAAAACTCCGACCTGATCCTAATCCTTGATTAAAGGTGCTTTTCTGAATCCTGAAATTCTATTCCAATGTTGTTCTGACAGTTGGCCTGACTGTCCTCAGGTTTTGAACTGGAGGTGTGGATGCTTCATGCTGTCTCCTACACCTATGACAAAGGTGCGTAATAAGTCCTCAGGTAATGACTATCTTGCGAATTGTTTGTCTTGCATAAAAACGTGATAATTCCTTAAATACTCGACTGCATGCAATTTAGACATTGGTCACCCTGAAAGGGCGATCTATAGGCTGTGGAGACTACAGGGACAGAGCAGAGAGGCTAGGAATATGCCTCCCTCCAGGTATTCAGCTACATTGCTGTTCCTTTCTGCGTAGGCTCATGAGGGAACTGCTTTGAACTGAACTCTCACTTGGATTGACCTGAGCTCATCTAAACTGGTTTGGATTGACCTCAACCAGCCAACTAAATTCAACTGCCTAACTAAGGTCTGAGCTAAGCTATATATACACACTGACACTGCTCCATCTTGTGGAGAAACAAGTGTAGTGCACCCTGACTAGGCCTGTGTAAAGGAGCTTTGCATGTAGAATCACATTGTGACATGGGAGAATATGACAGGAGATAAAATACAAAATGCAGGCATATTACATGACATTAATACATAATCAAAGCAAGTTTGCGGTGCCCACGGTCACGTGAGTGGGACACTGTATACCCCCGTTGTATAACATGTGTCGACCAGGGCACATCCAGTATAGGGAAGACGGTCACCTGTAAGACACCAAAACATACGCCATATACCATCACCTCCAAAAAGAACAAATATAAATATAGACTTTGCAATGTAATACAAATACATTTTAGGCAAATACGTCACATATAATATATAAATATATATATCAGTAGTTTGAGTGAATAATGGCCATTGACATTTTTCGGTACCTGGCTGTGCCATCTGCTTGACTTCCCAGACTAAGACTGTCTTCTACTATTGGGGGGGGGGGGCTGGTAAAAATAACCCTAACTTCAGGATGAAAGGATATATAAACCAGTGAATTCTGAGCATTCTTCCTAACTTTCCCTTGGACTGGCACTTGGAAAATACCATTGATACTTTGGTTTGCTCTTAGCTTAATGAAGGTAGGTTCCAAAATAAATAGAGTTTACCTTTGCAATTATTTGTCAGAGAGTCTTCCGTAAAGTGTTATGGGTGTGTTACTAACCAGTGGCTTCACCAATGCACAGAGCGCAGTCTGAACCAGTACCAGTCTGAGCTCTCAAATATGATATATTCTTTGTGGGTTTTTTTATGTAAGCTCCCAAGCATATCGGTACATTGTACCTGCAACAGCACCTGCTGCATCAATCCAGTTTTATGGTATACTGTATATTTTCCTGTAAGGATTATTAAATGTTGCTGCCTAGAGGTTCAGGATCAAAGGTGGGCACAATCCTTAGCTGAGCCTGGTGTAGCTTATTGACAGCATATGCAGTACATTCTTCATTTAATACCTAATGATCTCTAGCCTTAGGTAGGAGGTGTATTTTTAGCTTTTTTATTACTGTGCACTTGTGAATTTCTGTGAAAAGGGTATTATGAATGTAATTTACTGTAAGTGGAATATATAGATGAAATGAAGGGAAATAAAACAGGTATCTATGTGCTCACATCAATGCATGTGATCTGCTCTGTACATGCTGTGATCTGTCCCTTTCAAAGTAAAGCTCATGTATATAGGCAGCGTAATCCCTTCCGTCTAAGAGGATTGAAGAGCACAAATAGCTATGGCCATTGAAGAGCATCACTGCATGGTGCATAGTGTGCTGTTACACTCGCATACAAATTATGGAAGATGGAACTGAATAAAATAGATATTAGAATGTTCTGTCTGCACTTTGGATGTAAAATATAAATGAACATTTACCTGCTTGTGAGTGCTTGTCATTTAGAGTTTGACTTATGAACAATAAGGGAGATTTATCCAACTGGTGTAAAGTAGAACCGGCTTAGTTACCCATAGCAGCCAATCAGATTCCACCTTTCATTTTTTACAGCTCCTTGGGAAAATGAAAGGTGGAATCTGGAATCTAAGCCAGTTCTACTGTACTTTACACCAGTTTGATAGGTCTCCCCCAATGTGTGTGACACTGCAATAATTATCTCTAGTGAATTATGAGATTTTTCATGCACATAAAATACTTTTATAATATTCTAAAGGAACATTTACCAATATAATAGTCCATATGCACAATTGGATTTATTGATCAATTATTAATTTCTTATGTGAAAATGTAGCCTTTACTGCCCATGTAACCCATATGTCGACTATGTTAAATATTTTGCAGAGTGTATAGGCTTAAAGGGGTTTTCAGCGACAAAGTCATGGGTGTCTATCATACTTTAGATTCAGTATTTGTTCATCAAAGACTTGTCAGTGGTGTACGGATTTCACTGTACTGGAGCAATGGGGGCCGCAGCATATGTATGGGCAGGAGCATACATCACTGCTCCTGCCTGTGCCCCCTCAGCTTGGCTAAATGCTCGTATAGCACACTGGCACCCTATACAATCACAGGCAGGGGCAGAGATGTGTTCTCCTGCCTGTACAGTGTTTGTTGCAGTCCCCAATCCTCCATTACAGTGGAATGCATACATAGGCACCCAGGGTGTCTATCTGCCTAGTAAAATGGCAAAATCAATTAATAAAGTATATTCCAAAAATGATTTTAAGGCCATTTAGAACATTTTTTAAATACAGTTTAACTGTCCATTCACATGTCCGTGGTGAATTGCGCATCCTGCAAATTGCAATGCACCCAGCCGGCACCCCCCCCCAGAGAACTGCCTATTCTTGTCTGCAATTGCGGACAAGAATAGGACATGTTCTATCTTTTTGCGGAGGCGCGCCCGAAAGTTCAGGGCTGTGCTCCGGAAATGCAGATGCGGAGAGCACATAGTGTGCTCTCCACATCAATTTATGCCCCATTGAGAATGAATGGGTCTGCACCTGTTCCCGATATTGCGGAACGGATGCTGACCCATTTGCGGACGTGTGAATGGACCCTGATAAAAGTTTAGTTTACTTTAGTAAGGGTACAGAGGGGAGGTAACCATTGCGGGGGGTTGTACCTGCACAGTCTGAAAATGGTAGCACTGATTGGATAGAGTCAGTCTGTGCAGGTACACTCCCCCAATCGGTTACCTCCCCTCTGTAATAGCAATTCATTCATCACTTCTAATAGAAATAAGAAAGGAATGGCACAAGATAGAGACATAAGAATAGAGGCTCCAGAATTGTTATTACATGGGGAATGCAAGAAGCTATTAAAACAGGAATGTCAGGAGTAGTGAAAGGTCCTCTTTAAAATATATATATATATATATATATATATATATATACATATATATATAAAACATGCTAAAAATAGAGATGAAATACATCAAAAATGAAAGTGTGGTATACACCTGAGAGAAAATATAGTAGGGCTCTCATAGCAGAGGGGAGTACAACAAATGAGGTATATAAAAGCGTCAAGATCTGTGTCTATATAATCAAATGCATTTAACCCCTCTCTCAAAGAGACAACAAACAATATGTAAAACCAGTCCTTATATACCCATGAGTGGGACAATCACCTCAGGAGAACCGCACACCCTGAGGCGCGTTCCAGCAACATCTTAATCTAGGGGCGCGGCTCTCCTTGGAAATGTGCTCTATTTAAGTGCAGAACTCACCAATCGGCTTAGTGCTAATCTAATAATAGAATAAATAGACCCGGTGCACAAATCATATCATGGTGCGCATCTAGGTCTGTCATTGCAATGCCGGGTACGTATGACTAGGGTCCTTTTAGTATGTGGTAAATGTAATTTTTCGTGATGCCAGTTGAATTTCAGCAACGAGGTACAAGATCCCCCTATGTAGAAGGTATTGGTGGAACCCAGGTGTAGGAATGCCAGAGTGGTAGGAGGCCTGCCTATTGTGTCCCTTAGGTGTGGCTTTAGCACTTGTCACGGTGCTCCTACCTGGATATCTGGAACCCCAGGGGTCGCCGGACGAAGTAGAGCAAATAGGGTGAATAGGTGGTGGAGAGGATGATGTAAGAGATTTATTTTAGACTTTGTATATACAGGACAGACCAAAAGTTTGGACACACCTTCTCATTCAAAGAGTTTTCTTTATTTTCATGACTATGAAAATTGTAGATTCACACTAAAGGCATCAAAACTATGAATTAACACATGTGGAATTATATACATAACAAAAAGGTGTGAAACAACTGAAAATATGTCATATTCTAGGTTCTTCAAAGTAGCCACCTTCTGCTTTGATTACTGCTTTGCACACTCTTGGCATTCTCTTGTTGAGCTTCAAGAGGTAGTCACCTGAAATGGTTTTCACTTCACAGGTGTGCCCTGTCAGGTTTAATAAGTGGGATTTCTTGCCTTATAAATGGGGTTGGGACCATCAGTTGCCTTGTGGAGAAGTCAGGTGGATACACAGCTGATAGTCCTACTGAATAGACTGTTCGAATTTGTATTATGGCAAGAAAAAAGCAGCAAGTAAAGAAAAACGAGTGGCCATCATTACTTTAAGAAATGAAGGTCAGTCAGTCCGAAAAATTAGGAAAACTTTGAAAGTGTCCCCAAGTGCAGTCACAAAAACCATCAAGCGTTACAAAGAAACTGGCTCACATGCGGACCGCCCCAGGAAAGGAAGACCAAGAGTCACCTCTGCTGTGGAGGATAAGTTCATCCGAGTCACCAGCCTCAGAAATCACAGGTTAACAGCAGCTCAGATTAGAGACCAGGTCAATGCCACACAGAGTTCTAGCAGCAGACACATCTCTAGAACAACTGTTAAGAGGAGACTGTGTGAATCAGGCCTTCATGGTAGAATATCTGCTAGGAAACCACTGCTAAGGACAGGCAACAAGCAGAAGAGACTTGTTTGGGATAAAGAACACAAGGAATGGACATTAGACCAGTGGAAATCTGTGCTTTGGTCTGATGAGTCCAAATTTGAGATCTTTGGTTCCAACCACCGTGTTTTTGTGCGACGTAGAAAAGGTGAACGGATGGACTCTACATGCCTGGTTCCCACCGTGAAGCATGGAGGAGGAGGTGTGATGGTGTGGGGGTGCTTTGCTGGTGACACTGTTGGGGATTTATTCAAAATTGAAGGCATACTGAACCAGCATGGCTACCACAGCATCTTGCAGCGGCATGCTATTCCATCCGGTTTGCGTTTAGTTGGACCATCATTTATTTTTCAACAGGACAATGACCCCAAACACACCTCCAGGCTGTGTAAGGGCTATTTGACCATGAAGGAGAGTGATGGGGCGCTGCGCCAGATGACCTGGCCTCCACAGTCACCGGACCTGAACCCAATTGAGATGGTTTGGGGTGAGCTGGACCGCAGAGTGAAGGCAAAAGGGCCAACAAGTGCTAAGCATCTCTGGGAACTCCTTCAAGACTGTTGGAAGACCATTTCAGGTGACTACCTCTTGAAGCTCATCAAGAGAATGCCAAGAGTGTGCAAAGCAGTAATCAAAGCAAAAGGGTGGCTACTTTGAAGAACCTAGAATATGACATATTTTCAGTTGTTTCACACTTGTTTGTTATGTATATAATTCCACATGTGTTAATTCATAGTTTTGATGCCTTCAGTGTGAATCTACAAATAGCAAAAAGCTATTTTTAATCCACATGAGGTAGCCAAACTGGTATTTGTAATCCATATAGGGTATGGTGTCAAACTGCATAGGATGATTAATAAAATCCATGAAGTCCAGGAACATAAGGGCGGATGAAAAGAAAAGAAAGTATAACCACAAAACAAGGGGGAAGTTTCTCAAGATGTGTTGATGGCTTGGCTCCTATTGTCTCTGTAGCTAAATGCTGGTTTCAGATAACGGGCAGGTGGTTTCTCTTTATTGGTCTGTTGAGACTTCCGCAAAGGCAGTTCCGAGTCTCCAGGGTGTGTGTGTGTGTGTGTGTGTGTGTGTGGGGGGGGGGGGGTTAGCTCTTCTCCGGGGGTCATTCTCACAGATACTGCTTCAGGACACCAGGTTTCAGGTCCAAACAGTGCATTTATTGTGCCACACCAGCAAAAACAAAACAATAAACACTCGCCCATCCATGCTCTAACTAAACACAAAATTCCTGACTCACCTAAGTCACCGTTCACAGCCTGTGATCACATGCAGATTTTTCAGCCAATGTCCCACAGCCTTCTGGCTGTACAGGGCACATTACGCCCACTGTCTCCAATCCAGTGTCTCTTGTGGGGGATTGGGGCTCAATAGTCCGCCTGACTATGCCCCTGCGACCCTCCCAGGCGTTGCTTTGTCACCCAACTCCAGGCTATCTCCCAGCCTTGTGGTCCCTCAGCCTTGCCCAGCTGAGACCACACAGACAGAGCCTCCAGGCCTCTGTCCACAGGTAACACACTCCCCCCTTGCTGACACCCTGGGAGGTGCTTTATGCCAGCCTGATTACTTCCATCTTGTCTTATCTGTGGTGGAATAGGGGTGTGGACCGCACTATCCACCCCTTCCTTGCCTCTACCTTGTGTGCGACCTGTCACTGTCTCACATACCGCCCCCTTTGTTCAAGCCTGTGAGGGTGAACACCTGCATAACCACGGGAGGCTGGTGAGAGGGCATCCACCTGGCCTGGACGTGGGGAACAGCCACCCACCCTGCTCTTTGGCTGCTCCCAATAAGAACCGGCCCGGATTGGCTTTATAGCCACACTAAGTAAAACAGTGTCAGCGAGCACTAGCTGCCGCTGACACACACAATTACTGGTTCTTATCTCACCAAGGCCAGGAACCTTGGTGACACGTACCTTCCCTTTGTTCTGCCAGACCCATGCCAGCAGAGCTTGGTTTATCACCAAAAGTAACATCTTGCCCATTATAAACTGCCTACAGGTCTTATGTGCCCATCTCATGGCCAGATACTCTTTTCTACTCTTTATATCTGTAAAGAATAAATCAAGGCAACTGGACGTACTGTAGATTTCTTGAAAACCTTTCACTCGTTCTTCTCGATTTTGCAAGAAATCTACAGTACGTCCAGTTGCCTTGATTTATTCTTTACAGATATATGACCTGGATAAATCTTCACAGACACTTTTCTACTCTTTCCCGGGTGATAATGATGCGCTCTCGTACATTTTGATCTCTCTCTCTTTTTGGATCCTCTGGCTCCCGCACATGCGCCTCATGTCCTTTCTTGGACTGCTGCCGCTCTTGACTGAACTGTTCCGAGTTATGGTCATGTCCAGACACTTCCTCCTTTGCTTTGCGGGGCTCCTTCAGCAGAGCATGCCTGCCCCTGCTCGCTTCTTTTACGTGCATTTGGGTCATTTCTTTCTCCTTTCCAGCAGTAGTTTACCCAGCTACGGTGGCAGTTTCAGAGACCTCTGCTCCTTTTCTACTTCGGCTGCCTCTCCCTTTGTCTTAACTTTGGTCTCTGCAGCACCTAGGGACTTCACATCAGCCAACACATCAGCCATAACTTCTTCATCCTTTGTCTTCTTGGAGTCTCCAGTCTCTTTGACCGCCTTCTCATCCTTCTCGGACATGGCACCATACACTTGCCCTGTTAACTCCTCCCCCTCTTTCTCATCGAGGCAGGAGGCACCAGGGTCTTCAGCAGACTCCTCATCTTCTGGCATTTTCTCCAGAGGCTCACCCAGGACACTGTTCAGTCATCGTTCAGCTCCTCGTACTTCTTCCCCAGCAGGCTGCTGGCTATTTGGAAGGCCTTGTAGGCAGAGGGGACTTCTTCCAGGCCTGGGCTACACTCTACCACGGGTCTGTGGTCTAAAGCATCCACATCAGCCCCATCCAGGGGTGTATCTATCACGAGGCAAACAAGGCATTTGCCTAGGGCGGCACTTGACAATGGGGCAACAAATGCATTGTTTGCTTAGTGATAGTTACACAATATGCTAATATTTTTTTTTTGTCTGATCCGGGGGTCATCTTATACAGATCCGATGGCATATTCTAACCCCTAGAATTTCTAAACTGTAATCAGTAACTTTAACTTTAATCATCGCTCATCTCTTTACTAGGATACCTTACTCTTAGCTCCGGTAACAGCAGGCAGTGCAGGCGGCGCTCACTCACTGACGTCACATGCCTGCTCCTCACACTAGGTGGTGCAGGCACATGATGTCAGTGAGTGAGCGCCGCCCACACTGCCTGCTGTTACCGGAGCTGACAGTAAGGTATCCAAGTAAAGAGATCAGCGATGATTAAAGTTAAAGTTACTGATTAAAGTTTATAAATGTACTCCTGTGAGCGTCGGGGAGGGGGATCTGTGGATGGCACAGTTTAGGGGAGGGGGATCTGTGGATGGCACTGTTTAGGGGGGGATCTGTGGATGCCACTGTTTAGGGGGGGATCTGTGGATGGCACTGTTTAGGGGGGATCTGTGAATGGCACTGTTTAGGGGGATCTGTAGATGGCACTGTTTAGGGGTGGTCTGTGGTTTGCACTGTTTAGGGGAGGGATCTGTGGATGGCACTGTTTAGGGGAGGGATCTGTGGATGGCACTGTTTAGGGGGATCTGTAGATGGCACTGTTTAGGGGGATCTGTAGATGGCACTGTTTAGGGGTGGTCTGTGGTTTGCACTGTTTAGGGGAGGGATCTGTGGATGGCACTGTTTAGGGGAGGGATCTGTGGATGGCACTGTTTAGGGGGGATCTGTAGATGACACTGTCATGGGGTGGATCTGTGGATGACACATATAGCATAAGGTGCTATATAGTGTCATCCATAGATCCCCCCCCCCCCCATAGCAGTGTGTGTCATCCACAGATTCAACTCCCCATAACTATGCCATCCACAGATCTCCTTCCCCATAACAGTGACATTCACAGATCCCCCTCCTCATAACAGTGCCATCAACAGATCCCAGTCAGTTCCCTGGACTGGAGAAGGTCGTCTTGAAGGCAGGGAGGGCTGGGCATTCAGGGGTAGTCTTATATGGCGAGTATAGCCCAAAACCTTTATTTTAAATGGAAAAGTTGTGGGTCGTCTTATACGCCTGATCGTCTTATACGCCGGAAAATACGATACTTCCTTCTCCTCCTGACTTCCTCCCAAACTCCCCTGCCTTTTGCGTCCGCGCGTTGCCGTTGTGACGTCACACGGAGGTGGAGTCACAGGCAGGCAACGTTAGGGTGAGCCTTATCTCCTCCATGTGCAGAACGGATCCTGCACATGGTCACCATGAACAAGTTGTGAGGCCAGGCCCCGGCGACCAATGCACTGATCCCTGAGCCTGCTGTCTTCAAAAACTGTAAGTACTTAAATTACAGTAATTCACAAAAAATCTATTACTTAGCTGTTTTATAGGGTAAGACTGTACTATCTGTAGCTGTACATTGTTTAAAAAAAAAAAAGTAATCTGCAAAATGCATTTGTGTTATAAGTAGAGTTGAGCGGACAACTGGATTTTCGGGTTCGACGGGTTCGGCCGAACTTGAGAAAAAAGTTTGAGTTCAGGACCCAAACTTGACCTGAATTTGACCCCGAACCCCTTTGAAGTCAATGGGGACCCGAACTTTTGAGCACTAAAATGGGTATAAAAATGTCATGGAAAGGGCTAGAGGGCTGCAAATTGCATCAACATGTGGTTAAGAGCATGGCAAGTGCTCTTCAAACAAATGTGGATAGGGAAATGACTTTAAATAACAGAAAATAGGTAAAAAAATAAATAAATCTTGATCTAGGAGGGCGAGGTCCATATGGAGTAGGAGGTTGAGGAGGCAGTGGATGTGGCGGTGTAGGTGGAAGCGGCGGTGGAGGAGGAGGAGGTAGCCTGCACTGCTTTTTTGTTTTAAATTTTATTTTTTAAATTAGAGTACACCCCAAAACATTGGGAAATATAACCTGTGATAACCCCCTCCAGTCATACTAAACACACGTTCAGACAATACACTGGCTGCAGAGTAGGCCAGCACCTCCAGGGGGTAAAGGGCAAGCTCAGGCCATGTGCCCAATTTGGAGACCCAGAAGTTGCAGGGGCTGACCGCAACGCGTGCGCGTGTGCGCATTTACTGCCCCACCATGTCGCACGTCCCCGTGATGTTCACAATCCAATTTGATATCTGCTTTATCAACCTTCAATGTTCTTCTATGCGTCTACCATGGTGATCGCGGGTGGCGGGGAATCAGGGTTCCAGGCCAGAGAGGGAGCGTGAGAAACAGAGACCACATCTAAGGGAGGATTCATTTTTTAAAATTTTAAATTATAGAGTTGAAATATGGGAGAAATTATTAAAGCATAAAAGTGTGACAACTTTAAGCATTGAATGAAAGGATGTGGCGCGCATTAATTACTGAATAATTTATAAAATTTTATTCCCTGTCACCTATGCATAGCAGGTGTTTATTCACGTCTAAAATTGTATAATGTCAACCCCAAATTATTGAAATTTATTAAACTGTCAACTAGGTATAGCAGTGGTACTATACACCCAAAAATTGGTGAATTTCACCCGAAAATGTAAATTACTTTATTTTTTATTTTTTAAACCTATCTACTACGTATAGCAGTGGTACAATACACCCAAAATTTTAATTTTACCAGAAAATGTAACTGACAATTTATTTATTTTTTACCGATCTATTAAGTATAGCAGTAGTACTATACACCCAAAAATTGGTTAATTTCACCCAAAAATGTAAATGACAATTTTTTTTTGTTTAACCTGTCTACTAGGTATAGCAGTGGTACTATGCGCCCAAAAATTCGTGAATTTCACCAGAAAATGTAAATGACAATTATTATTTTTTAACCAGCATACTACTGTAGGTATAGCAGTGGTATTATACACCCAAAAATTGGTGAATTTTACCTGAAAATGTAACTCACAAAGTAGTGAAATGATATAAAATAAAATACGTACAAATAAAAAAAAATTGATTTTATGAGGTGGAGTTCCATATGGAGTAGGAGTTTGAGAAGGCGGTGGACGTAGCAGTGTAGGTGGAAGCGGCGGTGGAGGAGGATGAGGTAGCCAACACAGGTTTTTGGTTTTAATTAAAAAAATTTAAATTAGGGTACACGCTAAAAGAGTGTGAAATATCCAAAATACAAGAATTAGCAATTGCGCTGCAGTATGACAATGGCTGGTTAGTGCCGGTATACATGTCTTTTCTGCACAAGGTACGGACAAGTCCTGAGGAATCCATGCCTGGTTAATTTTAATAAACATGAGCTTGTCCACATTGGCTATGGACAGACAGCTGCGCTTGTCTGTGATGACGCCCCCTAACGTGCTAAACACACGTTCAGATAATACACTGGCTGGGCAGGTCAGCACCTCCAAGGCGTAAAGGGCAAGCTCAGGCCATGTGCCCAATTCGGAGACCCAGAAGTTGAAGGGGGCAGACCCGTCATTTAGTACGTGTAGGCATGTGCACACATACTTTTCCACCATGTTGGCGAAATGCTGCCTCCTGCTAAGACGTTCCATATCAGCTGGTAGTGCTGGTTGTTGTGGCTTGCTGACAAAGCTTTTCCACATTTCAGAAGGCAGGGGCCTTCTGAGGTGCTGGCGCTGCCCCAGCTGCCTTGGCGACCTCTTCCTCGTCCTCTGCCTTGTGCTTCCACTGTGCCCCCCGCTGTCAGGTGGGATTGCCACCAGCAGCGCGTCTACCAGCGTGCGCGTATACTCGCGCATCTTACAATCACTCTCCAGTGAGGGAAGTAAGAACGGTACGTTGTCCTTGTAATGGGGATCCAGCAGCGTGGCCACCCAGTAATCAGCACAAGTTAGAATGTGGGCAACTCGGCGGTCGTTGTGGAGACACTGCAGCATGTAATCGCTCATGTGTGCCAGGCTGCCCAGAGGCAACGAAAAGCTGTCCTCTGTGGGAGGTGTATCGTCTTTATCCTCTGTATTCCCCCATCCACGCACCAGTGATGGCCATGAACTGGTCTGGGTGCCACCCTGCTGTGAACATGGTTCTTCCTCCTCCATCTCCTCCTCCTCATCCTCCACCTCGTCATCCTCCAGAACTGTGCCCTGGCTGGACAATTGTGTACCTTGGGTTTGTGGGTGCAGGAACCCACCCTCGGAGCCACTTGTGAATGACTGGCCAGAAACCCTACGAAATGATCCCTCTTCCTCCTCCTCCTCCTGTGCCACATCCTCTTTCCTCATAGTCAGCAGCCTTTTTTCAACAAGGCATAAAAGTGGGATAGTAACGCTGAGAATGGCGTTATCGGCACTGGCCATGTTGGTGGAGTACTCGAAACAGCGCAATAAGGAACAGAGGTCTCGCATGGAGGCCCAGTCATTGGTGGTGAAGTGGTGCTGTTCCGCGGAGCAACTCACCCATGCGTGCTGCAGCTGAAACTCCACTATCGCCTGCTGCTGCTCGCACAGTTTGGCCAGCATGTGCAAGGTGGAGTTCCACCTTGAGGGCCCGTCGCATATGAGGCGGTGAGCGGGAAGGCCAAAGTTATGCTGCAGCGCTGACAGGCGAGTAGCAGACGGCTCGCACTTTATGCAGCAGCTCTGACAATGACCCCTCTTTCTTCTCCTCCTCCTCCTCCTGGGGCACCTCCTCTTCCATTATCACCCTAAGTGTTTTCTCAAGGAGACATAGAAGTGGTATTGTAACGCTGATAACGGAGTCATCGCCACTGTCCATGTTGGTGGAGTACTCGAAACAGCGCAACAGGGCACACAGGTCTCGCATGGAGCCCCAGTCATTGGTGGTGAAGTGGTGCTGTTCCGTAGTGCGACTGACCCGTGCGTGCTGCAGCTGAAACTTCACTATGGCCTGCTGCTGCTCGCACAGTCTGTCCAGCATGTGCAAGGTGGAGTTCCACCTGGTGGGCACGTCGCATATGAGGCGGTGAGCGGGAAGGCCGAAGTTACGCTGCAGCGCTGACAGGCGAGCAGCAGCAGGGTGAGAACGCCGAAAGCGTGCACAGACGGCCCGCACTTTATGCAGCAGCTCTGACATATCGGGGTAATTTTTAAGGAATCTCTGCACCACCAAATTCAGCACATGTGCCAGACAAGGGATGTGCATCAAACCGGCTAGTCCCAGAGCTGCTACAAGATTTCGGCCATTATCGCACACCACCAGGCCGGGCTTGAGGCTGACTGGCACAAACCACTCATCGGTCTGTTGTTCAAGAACCATCCACAGCTACTGCGCGGTGTAGAGTTTGTCCCCCAAACAAATACGTTTTAAAACTGCCTGTTGTCGTTTACCCCTGGCTGTGCTGAAGTTGGTGGTGCAGGTGCTTTTACGCTGACCGTATGAGGATCTGGTAGAGGATGAGGAAGCAGAGTACGAGGAGGAAGCAACAGGAGGCAAACTGAAGCGCCCTGCAATCCTCGGTGGTGGAAGGACATGCGCCAAACTGCTATCCGCCTCAGGCCCAGTCGCCACTGCATTTACCCAGTGTGCTGTTATGGAGATATAATGTCCCTGACCGTGCTTACTGGTCCACGTATCCGTAGTCAGGTGCACCTTGCCACAGATGGCATTGCGCAGTGCACACCTGATTTTGTCCCCTACTTGGTAGTGCATGGAAGGGATGGCTCGCCTTGAAAAGTAGTAGCAGCTGGGCACGACGTACTGTGGGACAGCCACCGCCATAAGGCCTTTAAAACTATCCGTCTCCAGCAGACGGATCAACAGCATTTCAAAGGCCAGTAATTTAGAAATGCTGGCATTCATGGCTAGGGATCGCGGATGGGTAGGGGGGTACTTCCTCTTCCTCTCCAGCATTTGGGAGATGGAGAGCTGAACGCTTCTGTGGGACATTGTGGAGACGCTTGGTGACCCAGGTGTTGGTGTTGCTGGCAGATCCTCTGGGTGGTGGCAGGTGGCACTGTCACTCCAGAGGTGGATGAAGAGGCCTAGACTGCAGCAAAAGAGGAAGCAGGAGGAGCCAGAGACCTTTCTTGGTTTTTGAGGTGTCTACTCCACTGCAGCTCGTGCTTTGCACTTAAATGCCTGGTCATGCAGGTTGTGCTCAGGTTGAGAATATTTCTGCCTCGCTTCAGGCTCTGATTGCACAGCGTGCAAACCACTCGTGTCTTGTCGTCAGCACATTGTCTGAAGAACTGCCACACCAGGGAACTCCTTGGAGCTGGATTTGATGTGCTCGGTCCCTTGCTGCGGTGGGCAGTAGCAGGCGTACTGTCTAGAGGACGGCCGCTCCGCTTTTGCACCCTGCTCCCTCTTCTGCTGTGCTGGTGGCTCTGTGCGACCACCGCCTCTTCCTCCGAACTACATAGGTCACTCGCATGACCTTGATTCCATGTGGGGTCGAGGAGCTCATCGTCCCTCACATCATCTTCCACCCAGTCTTCACCCCTGCCTTCCTTGTCGGTCTGCACACTTTCGAAAGCCCCAGCAGTTGGCACCTGTGTTTCGTCATCATCCGAGACGTGCTGCCATGGTCCTCCCATGTACTCATTTTGAAAGATAAGTGGTTGGGCATTGGTGCCACTTCTGGGGCATGGCTAGGTGGATGATCCTGGGAAACCCTGCAAACAGAGTCATCAAAAAGCAGAAGAGACTGCTGCATGACTTGGGGCTCAGACTGCTTGGCTGATTTGCAAGGGGGTGAGGTGAAAGACTGATGGACATCGGCTGCAGGTGCCAACTGTGGTCTTTGAGCAGGAGACTGGGTGGGAGACAATGTGAATGAACTGGATCCACTGTCAGCAACCCAATCTACTATCGCCTGTACTTGTTCCAGCCTCACCATTCGTAGAGGCGCATTAGGCCCGACCAAATACCGCTGCAGGTTCTGTCGCCTACTTGCACCTGAGGAAGGGTTTTCACTTGTGCGTGTAGCTGGCACAGATCGACCACGTCCTCTCCCTGAAACCGAAGCTCCACCAGCAGCACCAAGACCTGGGCCATGTCCCTTATTTGACGCGCTCCTCATATTTCTCAAATTTAGGATCTTGCCCTAAATCGGTGTTTATTTATTAGTAGAATAGAACGACAGTATGTAAAGGGTGTATCTCACACGGCCTGAACCAGACTAGGCCTCAATTCCTCAATTAAAGATTTGTTTGCCCAAAATGGCTGTATTTCAAATGCCTGAATCAAACCCCTGTATTTAAAGGGTGTATCTCACACGGCCTTACCCACAGTAGGCCTCAATTAAAGATTTCTTTGCCCAAAATGGTTGTATTTCAAATACCTGAATCAAACCCCTGTATATACAGAGTGAATCTCACACGGCCTGGCCCACAGTAGGCCTCAATTAAAGATTTGTGCACCAAATGGCGGTATTTCAAATACCTGAATCAAACCCCTGTATTTAAAGGGTGTATCTCACACGGCCTGACCCACAGTAGGCCTCAATTAAAGATTTCTTTGCCCAAAATGGCAGTATTTCAAATATCTGAATCAAACCCCTGTATTTAAAGGGTGTATCTCACACGGCCTGAATCACAGTATGCCTCAATTAAAGATTTGTTTGCCCAAAATGGCTGTATATTAAGTACCTGAATCAAACCCCTGTATTTAAAGAATGTATCTCACATGGCCTGACCCACAGATGCCTGGCAGCACTATACACTCACCTAAAGAATTATTAGGAACACCATACTAATACGGTGTTGGACCCCCTTTTGCCTTCAGAACTGCCTTAATTCTATGTGGCATTGATTCCACAAGGTGCTGATAGCATTCTTTAGAAATGTTGGCCCATATTGATAGGATAGCATCTTGCAGTTGATGGAGATTTGAGGGATGCACTACCAGGGCACGGAGCTCCCGTTCCACCACATCCCAAAGATGCTCTATTGGGTTGAGATCTGGTGACTGTGGGGGCCATTTTAGTACAGTTAACTCATTGTCATGTTCAAGAAACCAATTTGAAATGATTCGAGCTTTGTGATATGGTGCATTATCCTGCTGGAAGTAGCCATCAGAGGATGGGTACATGGTGGTCATGAAGGGATGGACATGGTCAGAAACAATGCTCAGGTAGCCTGTGGCATTTAAACGATGGCCAATTGGCACTAAGGGGCCTAAAGTGTGCCCAGAAAACATCCCCCACACCATTACACCACCACCAGCCTGCACAGTGGTAACAAGGCATGATGGATACAGGTTCTCATTCTGTTTACGCCAAATTCGGACTCTACCATTTGAATGTCTCAACAGAAATCGAGACTCATCAGACCAGGCAACATTTTTCCAGTCTTCAACAGTCCAATTTTGGTAAATTGTAGCCTCTTTTTCCTATTTGTAGTGGAGATGAGTGGTACCCGGTGGGGTCTTCTGCTGTTGTAGCCCACCTTTCTTTCCCATTCTGACACTCAGTTTGGAGTTCAGGAGATTGTCTTGACCAGGACCACAACCCTACATGCATTGAATCAACTGCCATGTGATTGGTTGACTAGATAATTGCATTAATGAGAAATAGAACAGGTGTGGGTAAGGCCGTGTGAGATATACCCTTCAAATACAGGGGTTTGATTCAGGCATTTGAAATACACTCTTTAGGTGAGTGTATAACCCAGGAATTTCAAACGTGAAGATGCTGCAAGGCATGAAATATTGTGTATTTTGCCCTAAAAAGGGTGTTTTATTAATGAAAGAATATAACCCTTATCTCACACGGCCTGACCCACAGTAGGCCTCAATTAAAGATTTGTGCACCAAATGGCGGTATTTCAAATATCTGAATATAACCCAAATGTATTAAGGGTGTATCTCAAAATGACATATGCAGCAAAGGCTGCCAAATAAACTTTTTTTGCCCAAACGGGTGTTTGTTTAATAACTGAATATGGCAGCAGTATATAACCCAGGAATTTCAAACGTCAAGATGCTGCAAGGCCTGAAATATTGTGTATTTTGCCCCCAAAAGGGTGTTTTATTAATGAAAGAATATAAGCCCTTTATATACAAGGTGTATCTCACACGGCCTGACCCACAGTAGCCCTTAATTAAAGATTTGTGAACTAAATGGCGGTATTTCAAATATCTGAATCTAACCCAAATGTATAAAGGGTGTATCTCACAATGACATCTGCATCAAAGGCTGCCAACTAATTGTTTGGTTAAACCAATGTTTAATAACTGAATTTGACAGCAGTATATAAGCCTGTAATTTCACATATGCTGATGCTGCAAGGCCTGAAAATAGTGTTTTTTCGTCAAAACCCCAGAAAATGGTGGCTGCATTTTTAGCTTAAATTGCACACTGACTAATCCAGATGTTGTATATTGCCAAAAAAGTGTTTTTTTGGTAACAGAATATGAAAGCTGTATATATTAAACTTTAATTTAACACTTGCAGATCAGGAAAATAGTGTTTTTTAGCAAAAAAGTGTGTTTTTAAAACCCCAGAAAATGATGGCTGTATTTCTAGCTTAAATTGCACACTGACTAATCCAGATGTTGCAAATTGCCAAAAAATTTGGATTTTCAATGTCCCAAAAGCTCAGATGCAGTGCTGGTGCACTGAGCTTGTATAAAATGGCCGCTGCTGCCTCTACCCACCTTACTGACTTGTTAAAGTTATTTTTTTTCGGTCACTGGGCTCAGGGCAGGATAAAAAATATTGTGCCCTGCACCCACAAAACACAATGTATGTAGATTGCTGAGTTAGATTCAGATTTTGAGCAAAGATTTTGAGCTATTCTCTCCCTGAAATCACCAGCAGCATCCTCTCCCTACACTAAGCACAGCAGAGTGACGTGCAGCGCATATAGAGACTGGGTTACATGCTACACTGGCCAATCACAGCCATGCCATTAGTAGGCATGGCTGTGATGGCTTCTAAAGTCAGACAGTTAACTGCTTGTTCATTGGCTGCTCTGCAGCCTTTTGTAGTGTCCCACTAGGTAAATGTGGGCACTACACAAGGGTCAATTGGGCCACGATGTTCCCACCTCCTGCGGGACAGGGTCATTGTATTTTATGGGATGTTTTTTATGTGATTTTTCCCTGTTATCTGTGTATCAGGCCTGTTAGGGTGTAATTCCTCCTCCTAGACAGTAGAGGGAGCTAGGGAACCCCTAATATATATAGTCAGGTCCTATGCAGGGAAGGGAGTGTAGAGTCAGAAGTCAGGTTGGACTTTAGCCAGGCAACAGCTGAAATGGAGCTTCTGACATGCAGCTAGATATCCCAGGCTACTAGCTTGCCACCAGGAGAAGGGTGTGCTTCCTGAGAGAGAAACCAAGTTCCCTTAAAGGTGCAGTGCAGAGCCTAAAGGTATTCCAGCCGAACCAAAGAGCTGAAGGGCAGAAGGATCTATTTAAAGCAAGGAGACATATACCTGAGGAAGTTTTCCCTAACCAAGGATAAAGCCAGCAATAGGGCATACGGGGCTTGGGATAAAGACAGACAGGATTCTGAGGAAAGTGCAGCTTGATCTGTAAGTGTTTTAACCCTCTGAGTAGCTTGCAAAAAACTGTGTGCCTGCCAATTGATGTAAAGCCTGCCTGTGACATACCTTTTATTTTGGGAACCAACTAAAGAACTGTAAATAGTTGAACTGTTTCGGTAAACAGAAGTTTTGGTTCACCACAACATCGTGTTCCTCAATTATTACTACATTAAATCGGTGTGCCACCGTTACCGACCCTGGCGTCACAAATTTAAAGGTATCTTGCCACCGGCACATTAAACAAACCTGCAACATCCAGGGCACCTCACCTACCATCAGGCCTGGTCCCTATACACAGAGAAAGCCCCAGAGGTCCCCTGTGCCCGCCTCTCCATCACTACTTTCAAAAGGCGCCAAGAAAGATCCCCGAACACCAAACCCGAACCCAAACTTTTACTGAAATGTTTGGGTTCGGGCCCTGGGTCCAAAAATCCTAAAGTTCGGTACGAACCCGAACTTTACAGTTCGGTTTCGCTCAACCCTATTTGTGAGCTTTATCATAAGTAGCAATAATTCTGGGTGTAGAATCATCTTTATTGCTAACCTTTGGAACCAGAAGTTTACCACAATCGACACTCATAGAATGATAAAAGGCCCTTCTCAGTGTATACTGAGGGTACCCACGGTTCGTAAACCGACATCTCAAATCTGATGCAGCCGTTCTGAATTCACCCAGTTCAGAGCAATTCCTCCTAGCCCTGAGGTATTGCCCCTGGTTCCAAAGGTTAGCCATAAAGATGATTCTACACCCAAAATCATTGCTACTTATGATAAAGCTCACCAAGAGATCGGTGACATCTTACAGTGCCACTGGTCCATCCTGCAGTCAGACCCAGATGTTGGGGCACTGATATCAGACAGTCCATCAATCACTTATCGACGTAGCTCCAACCTACGGGATCGTTTGGTACACAGTCTATATACACACCCTAGACCTGAAACCTGGTTAAAGAATACATTGAAGGTCACATTTCCCTATGGCTCCTGCATAATGTGTGGCAATATCATGAAAGGAGCGTTTTTTGTAAGCCATACTACAGGAAACAGGTATAACATACGCTCTTTTATCAGGTGTACATCTATAGGCATAGTGTACCTTATTAGCTGCCGATGTGGTGTACAGTATGTCGGCAAAACGAAACGTGAGTTGAGGAGGAGATTTGGCGAGCACCTGTCAGATATTCGCAATCAGCGGGACACATCTGTGGCACGTCATGTATGTGAGATGCATGACGGCAATCCTGATGTGTTGAGAGTGCAGGGGATTGAACAGATCAATATGTCGATCCAGGGGTGGTGACATCGACATACCCTCTTCTTCGCAAGGAAGCGATGTGGACTTTAAGCTGCAGACCGTTCATCTGAAAGGGTTAATGAGACTATTTCGTATGCCTGTTTCATCTGATGTATCTGCTGTATTTCCACTCTGCATGCTATACCTGACCGTTTATGAGGTGTGCATGATGCTTCATCTGTCTCTTGTTTATTTATCTGATACCTGGGGGTTTACATCGGGTATTGGTTGTATAGATCTAGGTATCCTGATACATATATATATACTTTGCTTTTCCCTGTGTTACCCACCATTATTGACTGATATGACAACAACTATGGTTCTCTCTGCCTCTGATTTATTTCAGGGGGGAGATAGATGTGTCGTTGTTCGGCTCTTGATGTGAGTCCCCTGGTGGGTCCATACCAATATACTCACTTTGAGCCAGGCTAGGGATGTGGGCCACGAACTGGATTCCCCCATAATACAAGCGCGCATGCGCCAACTCCCGGGAACGTCATAGCTTATCGGAGTACCCAGGTGTGAGTAAGGAACATGCCTCCAGTTCTGACTGGCGCTCACACTAGCGCACCCTCCCGGGGGTGGGGCATTTGCTATATGTACTCGGCATCTGTTACGTACGGCCATCATAGCGCCAGAGCCTGTGCACACAACAGTGCAGGGCACTTGTCTTGATATAGGCGTCTCTGATCTAGCTCCTGAAAATACATGGCGCATACATGTCATGTTGAAACGCGTGGAGCCGATGTCAATGTTCATAGGACACGGTTCTGAAGCCAGGGTGTGAATGAGTACCAATAGTTACTACTGACAATCTGAGAGTATAGCCTGAATCCACTGACATGTAAGTGGTTGATAAGTGAGTGTATCCACCTGAAAGAAGACACACAACTACGGTGTATGTGTTTTGGATGATTGGCTAGATATATAGACCTTTCCAAACATAGCCGAGTGGATAGAGTATGTGTGGCCAGCAAATGCAATGACTAGTGAAGCACATTCATAGGTGGATGATTGGTTGAAGAGTAGACCAGACTCTATTAGCCTAGTACAGTCAGTGTGGCTTACAAAATATAGTTCTCTCAGACATTAGCCAACAATTGCATATCTGCAGTTGTCAGAGAGGATTACAGAGGATAGCTTATATCACACATAAGTCCATATTTGTATTGGACCGTGTCCGTTTTTTTCTTGCTTGCATATCATTAGCAGCACTTTGCTAGCAAGCAAAAGAACCAGTCCAGATTTTAATAAGTGTAGTGGGTCGTACATTATCCCCGTCTACACTCTTTAAGTCTGGTTGCCTGATGGTCACAATCTGTGACATATAGGATTTGCTCTATTTTAAATGGATAACAATAAAGTTTAGTTTTTTTCTTTTAATACGTTCATCAGGCTGTGATTATAGACTATTTACGAATGTTAACCAGCTTTATTTGCTTAGTGTGAGATACCAATAGTGTTTGTCCCTCTGTATAGCTGCGGTATCTCAGCAGAACCGCACACAAATACTGCACATGCACTATATAGAAAGTATATTATAGGTATATCACACCCCTGCCTCAATCAGTTTTTATGGGGGGCAACTAGTAGAGATGGCCTTGCGGTTCGCCCAGCAGTCATTTTGCGGCGAACTTTGCGTGTTCGCGATTCGCCGAGCATGCGAACATATGGAGAAATTTGCTCCCGCCATATTCTTTTACATTATGAAGAACTTTGACCCATGACAAATCCATCAGGTGGTACAGGACAGCCAATTGAGACATTTCAGCACATGGACACACCCCCTACCTTATAAATAAACCTGATCTGGCCGCCATTTTACATTCAGTGTTTTGCCAGTGTAGAGAGAGGTTGCTGTATGGAGCAGGGACAGACTGTTAGGGACACGAAACGCTAGCTAATAGGGCCACAAAAGTCATTTTAAGGACTAGTATAGGTGTGCTATCGATAGGTGTGATACACAGAGGGGTGCGATATTCTTATAATATACTTTTATAATGAGTCAAAAACACATAGTTCTATATAGTGATCACCTGGAAGTCAGGGGCTTAGGGGCTAGGGGCTTACTAGGGCCATTTTTATATAGGGTAAGGTTCCGGACGGGGTCGCTCTTATCAGGGCGGGTGGTCTGTGGTTAGGCTATTAGGGCCAGATTAGCGCCCCCCTGTAGGGCAATATCAGGGACAGTTCTTTGCCACCCTGTCCTTCAATACCACATCATCATCTAGCCCAGGGATAGATGTTTTTTGCTTTCAATTTTGCGGAACAGGTGCAGACCCATTTCATTTTCAATGGGGCCGGAATGTGCTGTCCGCATCCGCATTAGCGGATCCACATCCGCATTTGCGAAGCCGCACTTCCGCATCTGTGCTTCCATTTCCGCCAAAAAATAGAACATGTCCTATTCTTGTTCACTTTTTTGCGGACAAGATTAGGCATTTTCTATTATAGTGCCGGCGATGTGCGGTCCACAAATTGCAGAATGCACATTGCCGGTGTCCGTGTTTTGCAGATCCACAAAACACTTACGGACGTGTGAATGGACCCTCGCAGTAAAATTATTAAAGGTTACGTTTTATCTTGATGTATATTCTAATGGATTGCCTTCCTTGTACAATTTTATAATATATTTCTATGTTAGAAAGTATATTATAGTGCATTTGTATTGTGCGGCAGTTGTGTGTGGTTCTGCTGCGATACTGCAGGTATATAGAGGGACAAGCGTTAGTGGAACAAATAATTTCTACTTGTGTGATATACCAGTCACCCAAAAAAACTGATTGAAGCAGGGTGTTATATACAAATATACTTTCTTTATAGTACATTTGCGCATGCGCGTATGTGAAAATTACATTGCCGATATTTCGCATTGAAAAAAATAATGAATGGAAATCACAAATTCGAATAATACATCTGGTATGTCACTGTCCATGTTGTGGGACTATTTGTGCACTTCTAGTAATTATTTCTTGGCTGCAAATATGAGCTGAAGGTTTTTCAGGTTCACCTGCCATTAAAATGAATGGGACCCGCCACAAACTTGCGTTTCGCAAACATTTCATTGAGTTCGCGAACCGTCCCGGCAGATGTTCGTCTATCACTGGCAACTGGTATATCACACCAGTTGCAATAAGTTGTTCCAATAGCGTTTGGCACTCTGTGTGGCTGCAGTATCACAGCAGAACCGCACACAACTGCTGCACAATACAAATGCACTATAATCTACTTTCTATGTTAGAAAATATATTATAAGAATATCACACCCCTCAGTATGTCACACCTATCAATAGCACACCTATACCAGTCCTTAAAAGGACTTTTGTGGCCCTATTAGCTAGCGTTTGTTGTCCCTAACAGTCTGTCCCTGCTCCACACAGCAACCTCTCCCTACACTGGCAAAAGACTGACTGTAAAATGGCGGCCAGATCGGGTTCTGTTATAAGGTAGAGGGTACGTCCATGTGCTGAAATGTCTTAATTGGCTGTCCTGTCCTACCTGATGGATATGTCATGGGTTAAAGTTCGGCACAATGCAAAAGAATATGGTGCCGCGAACCGCAAGGCAATCTCTATTAAGGGACATAATACTTCCTCTGGGGCCCCAAAATCTGCACGGCAGTGCCATCGGGGTCAAAGTGTATGTAGGCTCCCAGTGCTTGCAAAACATCAGTCCCTGATAAGAAAACCACTAATCAGTGAGGCAATCCAGAAAAAAAGGCTTCAATTTGTTAGGGAGCATAAAGATTGGACTCTGGAGCAATGGAAGAAGGTCATGTGGTCTGATGAGTCCAGATTTACCCTGTTCCAGAGTGATGGGTGCATCAGGGTAAGAAGAGAAAGCAGATGACGTGATGCATCCATCATGCCTAGTGCCTACTGTACAAGCCTGTGGGGGCAGTGCTATGATCTGGGGTTGCTGCAGTTGGTCAGGTCTAGCTTCAGCAACAGTATGTGCTCCAAGAATGAGGTCAGCTGACTACCTGAACATACCGAATGATCAGGTTATTCCATCAATGGATTTTTTCTTCCCTGATGGCACAGGCATATTCAAATATGACAATACCAGGATTCATCGGGCTCAAGTTGTGAAAAAGTGGTTCAGGGAGCATGAGACATCATTTTTACACATGGATTGGCCACCGCAGAGTCCAGACCTTAACCCCATTGAGAATCTTTGGGATGTGCTGGAGAAGGCTTTGTGCAGCAGTCAGACTCATCATCGTCAATGCAAGATCTTGGCGAAAAATTAATGCAACACTGGATGGAAATAAATCTTGCAGAAGCTTATTGAAACAATGCCACAGCGAATGCGTGCCGTAATCAAAGTTAAAGGCTTTTTTTTTGACAGGCAGTGTATATCATCATTTTTCTTTGCACCGATTGGTATTACCCTAAGGCCTCCTGCACACAACCTTTTTTTTTTTCAGTTTACTGGCCGTTTTTTGCGTTCCGTATACGATCCTTATACGGAACCATTCATTTCAAGGGTTCTGCAAAAAAAAATGAATGTACTCCGTATGCATTCAGTTTCCGTATTTCCGTTTTTCCGTTCGTTCGAAATATAGAACATGTCCTATTAGTGCACGCAAATCACGTTCCGTGGCTCCATTCAAGTCAATGGGTCCGCAAAAAAAACGGAACACACACGGAAATGCATCCGTATGTCTTCCGTATCCATTCAGAACCAGCTATTGAAAATGTTATTCCCAGCCCAATTTTTTCTATGTAATTACTGTATACTGTATATGCCATACGGAAAAACGGAACGGAAAAACGGAACAGAAACGGAAACACAACGGAAACAAAAAACAGAACAACGGATCCGTGAAAAATGGACCGCAAAACACTGAAAAAGCCATACGGTCGTGTGCAGGAGGCCTTAAAGGGGTTGTCCGGAGTCACAGCTGAACCCAGACGATACTTATTCCCCCACTCATCCCCTCTGACATGAGCATTGGAGCATTTCATGCTCCGATACTTTCCCTTGCCTTGTGCTGAATTGGAGGCTTTTTCTGGAGATCCGGTGATGTACCAGCCTTTCCATGGGTAAGCTAAGCGGGCCCGATGATGCCACCGGCACTAATGGGCGAGCTTTAGCACTGCCATAGCCTGTAAAGCGGCTATAGCAACGCTAAAGTCCGCCCATCAGTGCCGGTGATGTCACCAGGAAAACAGCTAGGTGGAAACCCCCGCCTAGCAGTGTAAAAATAAAAAAATTGCAGCACATTGCAAGGGAGAGTACCAGAGCATTAAATGCTCCAATGCTCATGTCAGAGGGGCTGAGTGGGGCAAGAAGGACATATTTCCGTGTTCAGCTCTGAACCTGGACAACCGCTTTAAGAAGTTCCTGTCACGGATGAGCCGCGAGAATATTGAACTGTCCTCCCAATATTATCAATATTACTCTGCCTTATTAAACAGTAATTATTTCCCTAGGCCCCAGAACCTACAATTTGATTATTCAGAGCGTCTTCTTCTGTTGTACCCAGAGAACAACATAGTCCTTTTGTTCAAGTCAGTCAATAGATGCCTAGCAGATAACGCAATTACAGCTGGCTTCCTATGGTTGACAAAAGAACTTCTCTTCCTGAAGAGATATCACAGCTAGGTGTGAAGACGGCACCTGGGGGGAGCCGATTGGTGTCGCTGCTATCAGGGTCTGTAAGCTGGCTTGCTGCAGACAAGCCGGCACCAAGGTTTCCCAGACTGCAACATGAATCTGAGATATGATTTTTACCTTTTCAAGAGAGACCATGCATCTTACGGACGTAAAAATTACATCATCGTGTCACTCAGAATTCACTGGATGTTTACATAGGACAAACATAACTCTAAGATGTGCCCAGGTAAAGTTATGGTGTTACCCCATCATAGAACCAGTTATAATAGTAATATTTGGTATCCCTGAACTCCATATTTTGTAGGGAATGTGAATATGTGCTTGTTACTTGTGTACAGCGGAGACATCCCACGATATGGCACATGCCATATTTCAGAACTGACATTCACCTCAGGAATACAGCCGGCCCCAGCAGGCGGACTCTCAATTCCCCGCCTTGATTCTGAGACCCTTTATAACACATCTAGAATCTGCTAAAGGAGTTCTCCACTTTTAACAACACCTAAAGAGGGCTTCAGCCAGAGAACCTGTGGGCTGTAGGCATATTACACTGGGCAAAGGCTTCTTGGACTTGACCCCTGCAACGGACTATTTCCCCAACGGACATCTTTTCTGCGGAAACTAAGTATTTTCTTTCTTTTCTCTCTTTTTGTTTATTGGACTATACTCTCCTTGATTATTGTGTTAATAATTACTGTGCATCGTGATAATTTGTATTGTATATAGATATATAATAAATGACCTCCAAGTCATTTCTCTAGCCATATGCCTGTTTTCAAACACTGCAAAAACTTACCCTAGCCTCTCCGAAGGGAAAGCTACTCGGTTGTGTTATCTAGATAGTGGGTTCCTCGCGCCCATAAATAGTGAGGTGGTGGCAGTTAAACTACCCTGTGTGTAGTTCCGGTCGCAGTTCGTCGCACGCTTACTTGCGGTCAATCGGAGGTCCACTCCCTGCGCTTTCAGCCTATCGACTGTACGGACTCAAGTTAGACTGTCGGTGTGCTGAAAGTGGCTGGGAGGCCTGTTTGCGGATTGACCACTAGGGGCGCTGTGACAGGTTTTGTGACGTATTGTGGCCGCGGCGGTCGCAGTTCGTCACATATTGGTAGGCAGCTACTGGGATTCCTTTTTGCATGTGTTTAGAACATCTGAACAGAGATTAACTAATTTACCTCTGTCAGAACCAAACCAATTTGGTGGTGGTGTGGCTGAGTGCAATACATTTATCTGTGTGTACAGAGAGACTGTGTAGTCCAGTACCCTCCCCGAAATCTTGTTTTCTTTATCTATCTTTTATTTGGCGTGAAAATGTCCGGGGAATACAAGAAAATGGCTTTGGCAGATCTGGAAAATCTGTGCCAAGAACGGGGCATTGAAGTCGGTCGCAAGACGAAGACCGACCTGATAAAAGACTTGTTCCAATGGGATAACCAACAACTGCGGCTGTTGGATGTGTCTACTGCGGGAGACACCGGCCCATCTGACTCAAGTCCTGAGGAACCGGAGACTGAGAATCCTGACTACTCGGAGGGGGAACATCCTGCGGGCCCTGTTGGCCCCCAGCGCAGTATTTCAGTACGGATCCTAATTTTTCTTTAAGTACTCGCCCGGAACCGGCCAGTACCAGACTATCTATTTGTACAGACCCTATGATGCAGCAGGCCCTCCAAAAACTGATGGACACTGACCCGGTAAAGTACCTGCAGTACATGGCGGAGCGCGAAGAACGCCGAGCTGAGAGGGAGGCCGCTGCTGCAGAAAGCCAACGTCGGCATGAACTAAGCATGGCCAGAATACATCAACCCAGCCGAAGCTCATCACCCAACTTTCCTGCAGAAGGAGCAGCATCACATGTGAGTGCAAAATTAAAATTTGCTCCCATTGAAAAGGACACTGACATAGACTTGTTTTTGCGATCCTTTGAGAAAGCCTGCCGTCAGTATCGTCTGCCCCAAGAGCAGTGGGCCAGACACCTGACACCCCTGTTGCGCTACAAAGCGCTGGACGCGTTTGCGGAGTTATCCATGGAGCAGGATGAAGATTATTCCGCCATAAAAGACGCTATCATTGCTAAATACCAGCTGACCCCTGAAGTCTATCGGAAAAGGTTTAGGTCCTTACAAAAGGATCGTACGGACTCTTATCCGGATGTGGTCAGCAGCTTACGCACTACATTCCGCCAGTGGACTTTAGGCCTAACAAAAGGGTCTTATGACATCCTAGAGGACTTGATGGTGCTAGACCAGCTTCTTTGTATTTGCCCTGCGGATGTGAGACAATTCGTGCTAGAACGGAAGCCTGCGTCAGCAACCGCTGCTGCAGACTTAGCTGAGACTTTTGTCACAACCCGAGTGCCCGATCTGCGTAAATCTGCACCATCGCACTGGAGAGGAGGTCTGCCCAATGTCAGGGCAGACCCCCCTGCCTCTGTGGGCCGTCCACCACAGAGACCACCAAGTGCAGCTACTGCTTCCAGACCTGGGGCACCTAATGGAATCACCTGTCACTACTGCCGCAAGCCTGGACATATGAAATTCAACTGTCCTGAGCGGAGACAGCCACAGCCAGCATCTGAACCACCTGTACCTCGCCCACGACAGACACAGCCAGCCAGCGCATCCCAGCGTGAACCATCTTCAACTGTTTTGTTCGCCGGTGGGGAGGAGATTCACCCCATCACCAGCAATCACCAGCTTGTTACAGTGAATGACCAGCTAGTCACCGGTTTCCGGGACACGGGAGCCGATGTCACCCTGGTGCGTCCGCACCTTGTGCCCACAAAGGACATCATCCCAGACAAGTATCTCACCCTCACTGGGGTGGGGGGCACTCTTTCTCACATTCCCCAAGCCCGGGTTTCCATCGACTGGGGGGTGGGTGTTCAAGAAAAGGTAGTTGGTATCCTAGACCAGCTACCAGTTCCTGTTTTGTTGGGGTCCGATCTAGGCAAGCTGGTATCCTATTATGAACCCGCCACGAACCCCTCGGGATCCCAGGAAGGGGGTCCGCCCTCTGCCCCCACCCAGGTGCTTGGCACCCGGGGGCAAGAGTCTGTGGGAGGGGGGTTGAATGTATCCAATATTAATGTTGATGATATGCATGATGTACCTGCTAATGTGATTTCTACATGTGATATTGAAAATGCTAATCTGCCTTGCTCCGAAGTCATACCTGTCCTAGCTGTGACTCGGAGTCGGGCCACCCAAAACTTGAACTCAGAACAGGGGGAAGAGGCTCCGGTCTCCTCCCACTCCTCTGACCCCAGGGAGGGTGACTGTCAGCCACAGGCCTCGTACGCCACGGGCCAGCTGGCTGAAACGGATCAGGCGGCCTTCGAGCACGCACTTCAAACCGATCCTAGCCTCGAGGGTCTCAGAAGACAGGCTGCTGAGCCCCTCGCGGATGGGGCCGGGTTCAAAGTGTACTGGGAAGGTGGGAAGTTGTATAGTGAGGCGATACAACCCACCGAAGGCGAAATGACCGTGAGTACCAAGTCGCTTGTGGTACCTAGTGCCTTCCGGGGGCATGTGCTGAAATCCGCACATGACATCCCCTTGGCAGGGCACCTAGGAATTCGCAGGACACTTGACCGTATTCAGGGGCATTTCTACTGGCCTAGAATGAGGATAGATGTCATCAATTATTGTCGCTCCTGTACGGTTTGTCAGAAAGTTAAACGAGCTGGGAATCCGCGCAAGGCTCCCCTGTGTCCACTGCCAATCATAAGTGAGCCATTTCACCGAGTGGCAGTCGACATAATTGGACCTCTGCCCATTCCCAGCCACAGCGGCAAGAGGTACATCTTGACGCTGGTGGATTACGCGACTCGCTACCCAGATGCGGTCGCCCTCTCCTCCCTGAGGGCAGACAAGGTAGCAGATGCGCTAATTTCCATATTTTCCCGTGTAGGGTTCCCTGCGGAGATGCTCACAGATCAGGGACCCCAGTTTGTGTCTGAACTGATGAACGCCCTGGCGGCAAAGATCCAGATGACGCACCTCGTCTCCAGTCCATACCACCCGCAAACCAACGGCCTCTGCGAGCGCTTTAACGCGTCATTAAAGCAGATGCTGGCCACATTCATTGAGTCGCACGGTGGGGACTGGGAACGGTACCTGCCTCATCTGCTGTTTGCCTACAGGGAAGTACCGCAAGAGTCCACCGGGTTCTCCCCGTTTGAACTCCTGTATGGCAGGAACGTCCGAGGGCCACTACAGCTGATGCGAGAGACGTGGGAAGGCAAAGGTGATCCCACGGATGTCTCTGTAGTGGATTACGTCCTGAAGTTCAGAGACAAAATGGAGTCACTCTCTGCCATGGTAACAGAGAATCTGGCCCAGGCCCAGGCCAAACAGAAACTATGGTACGACCGCACCGCGGGAGACCGGGCATTTGAAACTGGAGACAAGGTCTATGCCCTTCTTCCCATACGGCACAATAAGTTACAGGCGGCATGGGAGGGGCCATACACCATAGAGAAGCGTTTAAACCCCCTGACATACTTGGTGAACATGGGGGGTAGAAAACAGAAGGCCTTTCACATTAACATGCTGAAGGCTCACCACGATAGAACCCAGTATGTACTCCCAGTGTGCAGCCGGTTAGAACAGGGCGAGACAGACCCTCTGGTAGATCTGCTGGCTGACACCCGGGAGACGGACGGGGACATAAATGTCAACCCGCAGCTCTCCCCGTCCCAGAGAGAGCAGTTACAGGAGGTGTTAGGTCGGTACCACCGGACCTTCTCAGGTATCCCGGGACGGACCAATCTGGTCGCTCACCTGTTAGATACCGGAGCACATCCCCCCATCAAGCAATCCGCCTATCGCGTCTCTCCGGAGGTGCAGGCGGACATGCAGCGTGAGGTGGGGGAGATGCTAGAACTGGGGGTCGTTCAGCGGTCCTGTAGTCCATGGGCGGCACCCGTCGTCTTGGTACCCAAGAAAGACAAGACAACGCGGTTCTGCGTGGACTACCGGAAGTTGAACGCTGTAACCACTACGGACGCCTACCCCATGCCTCGCATCGATGAGATGCTAGATAAGCTGGCGGCTGCCAGCTATCTATCAATCATGGATCTGAGCCGGGGGTACTGGCAGATCCCTCTTGCCCTGGATGCGCGGCAGAAGTCGGCCTTTATCACTCCCTTCGGGCTCTTTGAATTTACGACGATGCCCTTTGGAATGAAAAATGCGCCTGCCACGTTCCAGCGGGCTATGAACGACCTGCTGGAGGAAATGCAACCGTTCGCTGCAGCATATTTGGACGATATTGCGGTGTTTAGCCCCACCTGGGAAGAACACCTCAAACATCTGTCCCAGGTACTGCAACGGCTGGCTGCAGCCAATTTGACAGTTAAGCCAAGTAAGTGTCAGATCGGCATGACGGAAGTCCAGTATTTAGGGCACCGAGTGGGAGGGAACACCCTGAAACCGGACACAGGAAAGGTTGACGCCATCTTAGCGTGGCCTCGGCCTATCACCAAGCGACAGGTTCAGGCATTCCTGGGGACCGCGGGCTACTATAGGAAGTTTGTACCGGCCTATAGTGCCATTGCGAAGCCCCTGACGGATGCCACTGGTAAGAAGCACCCGAAAGTGGTTACGTGGACCTCCGAGTGTGAGAACGCCTTCCGGGCCTTGAAGCAGGCGTTAGCTAGCGCCCCTGTGCTTCAAGCCCCAGATTTCAGCCGTCGGTTCATAGTGCAAACCGACGCATCAGATTACGGTCTCGGCGCTGTCTTAAGCCAGGTGGATGGAAAAGGGGACGAGCATCCTCTTCTGTACCTGAGCCGGAAACTTCTTCCCCGAGAGGTCTCCTACTCAACTACAGAAAAGGAGTGTCTGGCGATTGTGTGGGCCCTGCAGAAGCTTCAATCCTATCTGTACGGCCTGCTCCTTCACAATCATTACGGACCATAATCCTCTCAGTTGGCTGAACCGTACTGTGGGGTCCAACGGGAAACTCCTACGTTGGAGCTTGTCGCTGCAGCAGTACGATTTTACCATCCAGCACAGGGCAGGCAGCAGACATCAAAATGCGGATGGCTTATCCCGGTGCAACGGCGATCCAGACCGATCAGCGCAGGTTAGCGGCGACGCCACCCGTCTTGCGGACGGATGTCTAGCCACAGACGCGGGGGGGAGGTGTCACGGATGAGCCGCGAGAATATTGAACTGTCCTCCCAATATTATCAATATTACTCTGCCTTATTAAACAGTAATTATTTCCCTAGGCCCCAGAACCTACAATTTGATTATTCAGAGCGTCTTCTTCTGTTGTACCCAGAGAACAACATAGTCCTTTTGTTCAAGTCAGTCAATAGATGCCTAGCAGATAACGCAATTACAGCTGGCTTCCTATGGTTGACAAAAGAACTTCTCTTCCTGAAGAGATATCACAGCTAGGTGTGAAGACGGCACCTGGGGGGAGCCGATTGGTGTCGCTGCTATCAGGGTCTGTAAGCTGGCTTGCTGCAGACAAGCCGGCACCAAGGTTTCCCAGACTGCAACATGAATCTGAGATATGATTTTTACCTTTTCAAGAGAGACCATGCATCTTACGGACGTAAAAATTACATCATCGTGTCACTCAGAATTCACTGGATGTTTACATAGGACAAACATAACTCTAAGATGTGCCCAGGTAAAGTTATGGTGTTACCCCATCATAGAACCAGTTATAATAGTAATATTTGGTATCCCTGAACTCCATATTTTGTAGGGAATGTGAATATGTGCTTGTTACTTGTGTACAGCGGAGACATCCCACGATATGGCACATGCCATATTTCAGAACTGACATTCACCTCAGGAATACAGCCGGCCCCAGCAGGCGGACTCTCAATTCCCCGCCTTGATTCTGAGACCCTTTATAACACATCTAGAATCTGCTAAAGGAGTTCTCCACTTTTAACAACACCTAAAGAGGGCTTCAGCCAGAGAACCTGTGGGCTGTAGGCATATTACACTGGGCAAAGGCTTCTTGGACTTGACCCCTGCAACGGACTATTTCCCCAACGGACATCTTTTCTGCGGAAACTAAGTATTTTCTTTCTTTTCTCTCTTTTTGTTTATTGGACTATACTCTCCTTGATTATTGTGTTAATAATTACTGTGCATCGTGATAATTTGTATTGTATATAGATATATAATAAATGACCTCCAAGTCATTTCTCTAGCCATATGCCTGTTTTCAAACACTGCAAAAACTTACCCTAGCCTCTCCGAAGGGAAAGCTACTCGGTTGTGTTATCTAGATAGTGGGTTCCTCGCGCCCATAAATAGTGAGGTGGTGGCAGTTAAACTACCCTGTGTGTAGTTCCGGTCGCAGTTCGTCGCACGCTTACTTGCGGTCAATCGGAGGTCCACTCCCTGCGCTTTCAGCCTATCGACTGTACGGACTCAAGTTAGACTGTCGGTGTGCTGAAAGTGGCTGGGAGGCCTGTTTGCGGATTGACCACTAGGGGCGCTGTGACAGGTTTTGTGACGTATTGTGGCCGCGGCGGTCGCAGTTCGTCACAGTTCCTGCAAAAGCATCAGGGCAGTGATCATTTTAATGACAAGTACATCATATTGGGCAATGTTTGAAATCATCAGGGAAGTAATCATTTTGGTATTTTTAACATAGAGTAATACATCAGGAATAGTAACACGCCTCTGTTACTATTGCTATCTCAACAGTATGGCGTAATGATATCTGAAGGTTCTAACACTGTGGCATTTGCTAAAGCCATCAAAATCTTAATTACATAGAGTACCTTATAATGCATTGGGACTTGGGATACCCCTTCTCAACCAATGGGAGAGTCATGCTGGGAATCGCAATTAAACATTATAGGCTCCTGCCTTGAAGATCTCTTAAAATTATAGCCTCCCACTTACAGCTGACAGTGTAGAATAAACACTCGTTCTCCCTCACTGTGTGCAGAGTAATTAGAGAGCCATTAAGATCTAATTAAAAATTCCCTTGCTCTTTTCCAGTCTGTGTTTTCCATTTCTCCGCAATGTATTTAGCTGTAGAGCGTAAATATTGTTCCTCCCTCAAGGCATTGGAAATGTGAATGATAATGTTATACTCTGCAGGAGTCTGACAGTGATTGCTTTACATTGACATGTTCTGCAGAGCTGCTACGTGGCAGGTAAAGGTTATACTCTACCCCTCCTGTGATGCCACACTTCATATATGTTGCTAAATAATTGTGATTGGCAAACGCAAGGGGTTTGGTTTTCATTATTGTGAATAATAGTATATTTGTTAAGTGATCACACTGGTTTATAGACACCCAAATTGCATTAATGGCTCATGATTCTCATGATTCTTCAATATATACTCATTGACAAAAAAATTGAAAATACTGCACCAAGAAGAAGTTGTTGTAATGAAATAAATATTGGAGCAAAAGTCTCTAGCTTCCTGTTGACCCACCTCTGGAGCATGTTTGCCTGCAGATCTTGCTGCCTGTAGATCCTGCACAGTCCTAAGTTGCCAAAGCTGGCATCCCAGCTGATCCTGTAAATGATAGATTGGCAAAACATCTGGTGACCAGACAGGGCAAGTGTTGCAATCTTATGGACACATTCCTAGGAAATCCTTGTGTGGGCGAGCATTATCCTATTGAAAAATGCCAGCTGGAAGCCCTACCATAAGAGGCAACACATGTGGCTGCAGGATATCCTGCACATATAACTAAGGCTACTTTCACACTAGCGTTCGATCTGATCCGTTCTGAACGGATCCGATCATATTAATGCAGACGGAGGCTCCGTTCAGTACGGATCCGTCTGCATTAAAATGGCAAAAAAAAGCTAAGTGTGAAAATAGCCTCGGACGGATCCGTCCAGACTTTCAATGTAAAGTCAATGGGGGACGGATCCGCTTGAAGATTGAGCCATATTGTGGCATCTTCAAACGGATCCGTCCCCATTGACTTACATTGTAAGTCTGGATGGATCCGCACGCCTCCGCACGGCCAGGCGGACACCCGAACGCACGGCCAGGCGGATCCGCTCCATTCAGACTGCATCAGGGCTGGACGGCTGCGTTCGGGTCCGCTCGTGAGCTCCTTCAAACGGAGCTCACGAGCGGACACCCGAACGCTAGTGTGAAAGCAGCCTGAGCTGTTAGTGTCCCTATTAGGGGTGACCGATTGTCGTATGCGATCACTCCCCAGATCATCACACCAGCAGATAAGACAGTATGTCGCTCAGCATGAGGCCTTAATACTGGAACCTAACTGTCATAAGATCCCAAACAGAACCTGGATTTGTCACTAAAGACAATATGGCTTCAGTTTGTAGCAGTCAAAAGTTTCTCATTAGCGACACCACTGCAAGAAACATTGATGGTGGCTTGCTATAAATGGCAGCACATGTAATAAGATTCATGACAACACATTTACTTCTGCCAAGCACCATGAAATAGTCCAGGCAGAGACACGGGTGTGTAATGAAGGTGATACCTGTGTCTGGATACTGGACAATGAAACTGTAGGACCTGCTCCTGCTTGTCAGTGGATCAAATGATCCTGTCTTCTAGTCGTCTGTCTAGGACATCTGGAGCCTGTTTGCTGTGCCTGTGTGCCCTCACACAATCACTGCTGCTAACACCTCCTAACAGCTAATTTATAACGGCCTAGATGGTGGGCAAGTCATCAAAGTGACCATCCTGCTTCTCTTAGTCCAATTATCTGCCCCCTTTCAAAGTCTGTCAACTGGAGAAAATGTCATTAAGTTCATTGTGGAGGCATTTTTAGCAGTCATAGATCCCTCAGCAAGTGGTACACTATACAAAAGCAGCCTCTAGAAGCCATAATCATTTACACATGTGCCTGAGATATAACTGCATACTGAGTGTTGCAGCAATCAGACATTTCTATCTGGGTGCATTACTTGCACACATGCTATAGTTGTTTATAAGCAAATTGTTTAGTTTGATATATGGAAAATGGTTTATCAGAGAAAAAACATATCTATAGCTCATAGTACATTTATGGGACGTCTAGATGCTAACAACATGTTTTTGGGTGGATAGACATTATCACTGTGGAATACAGACGCCAAACACTCCCAACTGCCTAAAGAGTACTCATTAGACTAGGAATGAAGCTGCATCCCGTTCATCTGACTCTCCAAAGGTTCTAGCATCATATGCAAGACTGAAGGTGTAACACCCTGAGAAGCTGCTGAGGTCACCATATCGTAGGTCCGAAAAGACAGGGAAGGAGAGTCATCTTGGACAGAAACTGGGCAGGGAATACTGTTCCAGCGTGATCATGTGTGCGCAGTTACAGCCAAAGTCCAAGTATAAGAGCAGCCAGAGTTCAAAACCATCTAAAGAGGAATACTCGGAATACTGTACTCAAGCTGTTTAAAGAGACAATCAAGAGTGATGTCTGAACGTCGGCATCAAAGTGGTGAGACTCATCATATCCTGATTGCATTCTGAGCCATATAAAACCATTCTATACATATATACAAGTTACAGCTGTCACAGTTGAAATCTGTTTACCACATCATCTTTAGTAAAGAAAATGTTAATCCATTGTAAAGTTCTTTTTACATGAACCAATGTTTCAGACAATTATCGAGAACTAATGAAATGTTCATGATAATTGCCTAATGGTCAGAGGAGATGAGCAGTGTTGGGCAAGCATACTCTGCAAAACACTTATTTTACTCGAGCATTGCGATCCTTGGCTGAACACCGCGTGTGCTCGAGCGCGATGCTCGAGTCTCCTCCCTGCACGTTTGTTGGCACGCAGAGGTACTAGCACTCACTGTAATGCCTGGCTGGAACGCGTCATCAGGTGCTACATAGCACCCAATGACATGTGTTCGGCTCAGTCTTAGTCAGGGAGAGCTGTGCTGAAGAAGGGACAAATAGTGTAGGGATTGAAATTGAAATTGAAAAACTTGTTAAAGACCAAAAAGTCCTTTTAAGAACTATTGTTGTATCTGGCAGTAATATAATTATTAGTGCAACCTGTGTTAATTGCATGGAATTGTTAGAGACCCAAAAGTCCTTTTAAGAACTATAGTTGTATCTGGCTGCAATATATATTATTAGCGCAACCTGCGCTAAATTGCGCGCAATTGTTAGTTCCGCTTCTGATAGTGACACAACCTCTGCTACATCTTTTACATTGCACAGCCTAAATATCTATGACATTCAGCGCAATTGTTCGGCCGCTGGTGACAGCGACATTACCAGCGATACATCTCCTGTATAACGTTTGCGCATCCTAAATATCAGTGACATTCATTCAGTGTCATTTTTTATTAGCCGCTGGTGACAGCGACATTACTTGCGCTATACCTCCTGTATAACGTTTGCACATCCTAAAAATATCTGTGACATTCTATGTACTTTATTTGCGCATACACTTACAAAACCTTCGCTACTGTACGTGTGACATACTTGCAAGTCTATATACCATTTAATTTGCGCAAGCGAGTAGTAAGGGACGGGGAGGTGACGGTGTTGCTGAGGGTGCACGCAGAGGCCGTAGCCCTGGGCGTGGTGAAACTGTGCCTGCTGCCAGAGCACAAGAAACACACTCATCCACAATACCTAACTTCATGTCCCAGTTTGCAGGGCGGTGCAGGACACAACTCTCAAAGTCAGACCAGTGCGACCAGGTGGTCGGTTGGATTGCACCAGATAATGCTTAAAGTCAGTTAAGCACCACCCTGTCTTCAACAACACAGTAGCCAAGAGTCTGGTCAACAGAATCCTCACCCTGATACTCCTTCCTCCCACCATGGAGAGTCTTGGCAAACAAGTGATCCCACACTCGGATATTCCGAGGAGCCCTTTTCCATCACCATTCCTTGATTTAGGCCTCTCGCTAAACACGCTTGAAAAGGGACATGAGGAAATATTGTGCCCTGATTCACAACTCTTGAGCATCCACAGTCAGAAGAAGATGACAGTGGGGAATGACAGGTTCATTATGAGGATGAGACACAGTTGTCAATAATTTAGGTTGTTGTTAGGTCAACAAGTCAGGAGGATAACCAGAGTTAGGAAGTGGAAGAGGAGGTGGTGGACGATGAAGTCACTGACCCAACCTAGGAAGGTGGCAAGCCGATCGAAGACAGCAGTACAGAGGGGGAGGGATCCGCAGCACAGCAACAGGCTGGAAGAGGCAGTGGGGTGGCAAAAGGGAAAAGGCGAACCAGACAATTAAGGAATTATCATTTGCAATCTGTGCCGTACCAAAATGAGCAGGGGTGTGAACACTAGCAACCTCACCACCACCAGCATGATCCGCCACATAGCATCAAAGCACCCTAATAGGTGGGCCAAATTCCTGGGTCCACAATAAGTGTCTGTGGGTCACACCACTGCCTCCTCTTCCCTGTGTTATGTGCTGGCCAATCCCCTGTCCAAGACGCAGGCCCAGATGCCTCCCGCCATGCTCCTGGACCTTCGCAAGCACCATTAGCTAGCACATCCACTTGTGGACTTGTCGACACTGAGGCTTTCCGCATCCTGATGGCGGTGGCTGTCCCGTGTTACTCTGTCCCCAGCCGCCAATATTTTTCACGTTGGTCAGTCCCAGCCTTACACCACCATGTGTCCTGTAACATCACCCGTTCCCTGACCAACGCACTTAATGACTGACACATGGACAAGTGCTTTTGGCCAGGGACGCTACACTTCCCTGATGGCACACTGGGTGAATGTTGTGGAGGCCGGGAACGAGTCATACCCTGGGATGGCACAGGTGCTGCCGACGCCAAGGATTGTGGGACCTACTTCCATCAGGGTTTCCGCCACCACCTACATTAGTCGCTGCAAACCCCCTTCTCCTCCTCCGCCTCCTCCTCCACTTCCACCTCTGAATTATCATCTTGCAGCACCAGTCAGACATCAGTCAGTAGCTGGAAACAGTGTAGCACTGCAGTGGAGAAGCGGCAACAGGCCGTGTTTAAACTAATCTGCTTAGGTGACAAAGAGCACACCGCTGCAGAGCTGTGGCAGGGGATAAGGGACCAGACTGAGCTGTGGCTCTCGCCACTCAATCTAGAACCAGGAATGGGTGTGTCTGAAAATGACCGTAACTTGGTGGGGGCTTTGGAGCTCGGCAAGCTCACATACCATGCCTACCCATATGTTCAACCTAGTGGTTCAGCGATTTCTCAAAACCTACCCCAATTTGCTTGACCTACTGGTGAAGGTGCTCCGTGTGTGCCCATTTACGCAAGTCATCGACAGCTTCCGCCGGTCTAGCAACATTGTAGCAGCGCTTGAAATTGCCAGCTCACCAACAGTTGTGTGACATGAGCACGTGCTGGAACTCAACGTTCCACATGTTGGCCAGGCTTTGTGAGCAGCAGAGGTTAGTAGTGGAATACCAGCTGCAACATGGTCGTCACCTTTCCAGTCCGCTTCCGCTCTTCACAAGCGATGAGTGGGCATGGATATCTGTGAGGTTTTACGCAACTTTGAGGGATCAACACAGATGGTGAGCAGTGATAACGCTATTATCAGCGTATCCATCCCACTTCTGTGTCTACTTAAACGCTCGCTGCTCACAATTAAGGTGGACACTTTGCATGTGGAAGAGGTAGAAATGGGGGAAGAAAGTACACAGGGTGATAGCTAGACCACCCTCAGTTTGTCTTCTCAGTGCGAATTGGATGATGAGGAGGAGGAGGAGAAGGAGCAGGAGACAGTTGCCTCCGCTACAGAGGGTAGTACCAATGGAAGTTTTATTCCATCTGTTCAGCGTGGATGGGTAGAAAAGGAGGAAGAGGATGGGTAGATTTAGAGTCATCCTCCTGATGAGGACAGTGAAGTCTTGTCTGTTGGGACACACGGCTGACTTTATGTTAGGCTGCCTTTTTCCGTGACCCTCGCATTGTATGCATTTTGGCCAACACCGATTACCACTGGCTGCAGAGTACATAGTTCCTTGGCCACCCAATGAGGGGAGACGAGGGGAACACACAGTGTTTTGTAAGAGCGTGTATTTAGTGCTGATGGGGGCATAATAACTGATAAGCGCATCCGCCTGTCAACTGAAAATGAACAAAGCCTGGATTGCCCCTGACTTCTCTACTCCACCAGAGGAAAGTTGCTGAACATAAAGGCACTCTAAATGTGTATTTTATGGTGTATTGAATACACTGTATTCCCATGCACCCCTTCCACTACTAAAAAGGTATATGGTTCAATCTCCCTTTTCTCGTCCTCCTCCTCAATCATATCAACATGCTTATTAGGCTGCCCTCGCTCCCAATGTTTTAGAGGGTCAGCTCAGCAGCAGGCCCTCACCCATAATGTTTTAGAGGGTCACCAGCAGGCCCTCACCCACAATGTTTTTGATGGTCACCAGCAGGCCTTCAACCATAATGTTTTCGAGGATCACCAGCAGGCCCTCGCCCATAATGTTTTAGAGGGTCACCAGCAGGCCCTTACTCATAATTTTTTAGAGGGTCACCAGCAGACTCTTGTTCATAATGTTTTTGAGGCACTAGCAGGCCCTCTCCCCTAATGTTTTAGATGGTCAGATCAGCAGCAGGCCCTCACCCCTAATGTTTTAGATGGTCAGATCAGCAGCAAGCACTCGCCCCTAGTGTTTTAAAGGGTCAGCTCAGCAGCAGACCCTCACCCCTAATGTTTTATATGGTCACATCAGCAGCAGGCCCTTGCCCCTAATGTATCAGATCAGCGGGCCCTTGCTCCAATAGTTTTTAGATGGTCACCAGCAGGCCATCAATCATAATTTTTCAAGGGTGTGTAGGATGTCCTACTTTATGTGTAATAAAGGGTGTATTGTACTGCTGGTTCCTTGTAATTTTTGGCAGCCCTTTCACTTAGTGCATAGGCTTTATGAGTGTAGGAGTACCACTACTTGAACAATTGTACCACAATGTCAAGCCCTCCTTTATGTGATGTACAGGTTGCATTGGACTGCCTCTTCCTTGTAATTTTTGGCAGCACTTTCACTTTATATGCAAGTAAATATACAGGAAAGAATATTTCCTAACAATTTTTCCTCTAAAATCGATTTTATCTTCGGTTTTGTGCGTTTTATTGTCAGTCTGTAAAAGTGGCGTACTACTCAGACAACATCATTTCCAGCAGCGACCTGGTAGTCCAAGTTGCATCCAGACATCCTCCTCATGCTGTTCAAGAACCATTCCAGTGTTGTTTACATCAATTTCTGACCTTTCCTGTGAACCAGACACCCTCCCCTCTTCAGAGCAGGGAGTGCCTGGTTTAATGCTCTGGTTCTCGCATTGACTTCTATTGTGCTCGGGTGTTCTGTAGAGCACCCGAGCATCCCAAGGTGTTCTACTTGAGCACCCGAGCACTTTGGTGCTCGACCAACACTAGAGATGAGGACTGCATTTACATGCAGCAATTACATTCACTATATGAGGGTATGGCTGTAGCAATTGCTTGTCCCCTTAGAAAATCAGTGTTACTGGGCAGCAGATTACTGTTTACACAGCATAATCTGTTGCACATAAACAATGATTTTAGGTGCTGATGATGCCACACAGTCAGGTTTTCTAATGCAATTTTGGAAGCCAAAATCAGGAGCGAATAAAAAAAAGAGGAAACAATGTATCTGTTCTTTATATTGTCTCTCTTTTTATGATCCACTCCCATATTTTAGCTTCCAAAATTGCATCAGGAAACCTGTGTGGCCCTTACACAGGCCAATTATCAAGAACAAGCATTAGTACAAACACTCCCCAATAACTGGCCTGATTATGAGAAGTTGTAAAAGGACTGTTAGTCTGCTTATTACTCCTCCAACTGCACCCCACAATGGCACGAGCTCCAAGTGAACATGTCTGAAAAGACTTACATCTGCACTGGATGTAGCTGCAAATAGCTGCCCTATTTTGTCTGGTAAAATGAAAAACACCATCACAGAAACCCAACAGACGTCACTGTAGTCAATGGGGTCTGTAAGTCACCACTGGTGTCCTTCATGTGATGATCTTGCACTTCCATCATTTCGCAGATGTGGATAAACCCCCTTGCCAAACTGGCAAAAAAATTTAATACTGCATTTAAAGTTCTCTTGGGTTAAGGCTACATGATGATGAGATCTTCATATAGATTTCTGTATATAGTAGTTTCATAATGTGTGTTTGGCTTCCCTGCTACATGCTTGTATAGCTTACTGTGTAGCCTCAAAAAGGATAGTAGTTGGTATTCTCCAATGTCTATGCCACCCCCATGTCCATCCCCAAGCCAGGACTCACTACCCACTGTTTAAAACTCATGATAAGCTTTGACATGACTGAGTACTTTTTTATTAATAGGAGGTAAGGTTATGGTAGCTGTGCATAACTAAATCTCAACAGTAACACTGATCAGCCATAGCTATTAAAACTGCCCACTTTTTTATTGTTTAGGTTCCCCTGGTGCCACCAAAACAGAACTGCCCAGTTGAGGCATGGACCTCTCAAAGTTTCCTGAGGTATCTGGCACCAGTACATTACCAGCAGATGCTGTAAGTCCTGTAAATTGTGAAACCCCTTCCATGGATCAGCCTTGTTTTTCCAGCGCCTCCCACAGATACTTGATCAAATTGAGATCTGGAAAATTTGGAGGTCAAGTCAGAACCGTGAATGCTTTGTCATGTTACTCAAACCATTCTTGAACAGTTTTTGCAGTGTAGGAGGAAACTGCTTAAAGAGACCATTGCTGTTAGGAAATACTGTTGCCATGAAGGTTTGTCGTTGGCCTACAATAATGTTTTGGTAGGCAGTACGTGTTAAAGTAACATCCACATAAATACCAGGACCCAAGGTTTCCCATACAGAATATTGGGGTTCTTTTGGTAAGTACTACCAGGAATACCCTTCTCAGGTCCTTATGCTTGCCCATTTTTCTTGCTTCCAATACTTTTGCGGCTTCCTATTCAGATTTTTTTATGCAGTTTTTGAAGCCCAAACCAGGAGTGGATTTAAAAAAAAGAGAAGTTGTATCTGCCCTTTATACTGTCTCTACTTAAATGGTCCACTACTGATTTTGGATTCAAAAACTGCATCCTAACTTCAAGAAATTGTTCACATGCTGCCCATTACATCTCATTCTTTAACAAGCACCATTATCACAAAATAATCAATGTTAGTTATTTCACCTGACAGTGGTTGTAATGTTATGGCTAAATGATGTATGGATAAGAACAGGTGCACAAAAAAGGTAAATTCCTGCTCACCAAATCCTCCCCATGCACGGAACGAACCGGACAAGTCCTCTCAGCATACAAAATAAAAGGAAAAGTTCCAGTTCTTCCTATTCCGTTTATCGTTTTTTCTTTATTTCATTATTGGTTGCAGATTACATCTCGTGGAAATCACATCCCACCACCGCAACAGGTTAACATGTTTTGAACTCCAACGTTCTTAATCATTATGATTAAGAACGTTGGAGTTCAAAACATGTTAACCTGTTGCGGTGGTGGGATGTGATTTCCACGAGATGTAATCTGCAACCAATAATGAACTAAAGACGAAGCAAAAACCGGAATACGAAGTGCTAGAACTTTTCCTTTTATTTTGTAAGGATAGGTGGATTGGCTGTTAAAAGTATCGGAAAGCACAACCATATGCGTTGGCCAATCGTCACATGATTTTGTCATCACCTTCAAAATTGTGGCTCTATTGGCCACAGCAAGTGGAGTTTTTACTTGTCTGCTGTACCTGGATCATCTGTTCTTGTCCTATCTGTAGACGTTGAGGTAGATAGGGATTTAAAGCCACACAAGGTATTCATAACAAAACTGCACCTGACAAACAAAGGAGCAAAAAAAAACATTTTGATCAGTAAATCTTCCACAAGCTTTTGGCCATTTGGGCAACCACAACAAAAACTACAATACAATAAAATGGATACCGTATATATACGACACTAACTTAAAAATACTAAAGGCAAATCAGAAATTGCCTTACATGAACAATATAGAAGAACACATTGTGCTAACTGTATTAGTGGGAAAATTACAGGAATGGATATGAAGGCATTTTCATGGCTGCTGTGCTCATTGTCTACACTTTTACATTCTTATAGTTGTCAATTCGCATTGGACCAATTGTCACCATAATCAATCTTCAAATAAAGCCCTTTAAATGGCTTAATAGAATGCATAATTATCTTTCTACCTTTGGTATTATATCATATAGACTGGCAGTGAGCTTACCACCGTGTTTAACAATGCATTTTAGTCCAAGGCATAATTAAATTCCATCTTACAAGCTCTCAATGTAACTGCCCCGTAAGTACTTTACAGCTACATGAGTGCCCTCATCTACACCACTGTGCAAAAGCTGTGACTGTTTCATTAAGACAAGCTCCGTGTACTCCAGCTGCAGGGTTTATGTGTTTTGGGTTTAATTAGGGCCTTAATCCGCTCATCAATCATGAAAGAAATGTTCCTGGTTTAGACATCTAGACATCTGTAGACATTTACATATTTTACTATGCATGTATTAATCATCATTACACAGATCTTTAATGTATATGACGAAGAGCTATGATTAGTGTATTAATACTACAAGTCATATCAAATTAGGAATCTACAGCACTAGCACGTACAGTATTCTAAAGGAAGCAATAGGCAAGATAAAATGAAACAGTGCATTCAACATGCAATGAGGAATATGTCTTGGAACACAGTGATGCTAGCATATTGGTTTAAGAAGGACCATTAATGTCTTTTTGTTGTTTAATTAAGTACCTTTACTTACAAGGTACACTCCGCTGATGCTGCCATCATTATTGTTTTTTTTCAAATACCCCTCACTTGCCCGCTGTGCCCCTTGCAATTTTCGTGCCCAGTATGTTAATACTAAGCATCAGTACTGGGAGGAGGAGACGCCTGGGCTTCTTCCTAGCTGTGCTGCGGTCCAATCGTCACAGTCAGGGAGAAGGTGAGCTGCTTTTCCTCCCTGGCTGTGACCTTCTCTGCTGCAATGCTCCCAGCATGCATACCTGCTTGGCTGTTCTCAGAACTTCTATGGAAGTGAAAGGTGCATGTTGGGATTTGTGGATTCACAACAAGCTGGAGTTCCACAGTACAGGTGAAACTCGAAAAATTTGACTATCGTGCATTTATTTCAGTAATGCAACTTAAAAGGTGAAACTAACATATGAGATAGACTCATTACATGCAAAGCGAGATACTTCAAGCCTTTATTTGGTATAATTTGGATGATTATGGCTTATAGCTTATGAAGCCCCAAAGTCACAATCTCAGGTCCCCTTTGCTCAGGGGGTATGGATTAATTAGCTGACTAGAGTGTGACACTTTGAGCCTAGAGTATTGAACCTTTTCACAAAACTCTAATTTTAAGCTACATTAATGCAATTCCTTTTATTTTGCATTACTGAAATAAATGGACTTTTGCGCGATAATCAATTTTTTCGAGTTTCACCTGTATATCACATATATTGCCATGGTGATGATGCAACAGACTCCGACAGACGGGGTGGCACATATGCATTAAAGGATCGTGGGCGCCATTATTTTCAACACATGATCCGACGATCAACACAAACATATAGCCCAGGTAAAGACAGCCGGTCTCAATAAAGCCCTAAACTGGCGGTGGCTCTGCCGAAGTTATGAAGAGGCGCATCCAGGGCCAGTTCTAAATGTATGGCAGATTCTGAGCGATCTTAAATTTAGACCTTTTTCTTATCCAAAAACAGTCGTAGAAAATGGTGAATGAGATGGGCCTGCTCGCCCCTCCCCTTCCCCGTCCACAATTTTAGAACTGGCGTAAGCAGGGCGAAGTTGCACATAGCTGCACAACTGACCGTTGAGCCGCCATCTGCACCTGAAATACGCCTAATTTAAGGGGTATTTCAGTATAGTAAATGACCCCGTTTGATCATTTGTTTTAGCTGCCTCTATTTGTTTGCAGGACCTCCTATATTTTGCTCCAATATGATCTAGCAGCACTAACTATGTAATTTATCTATTGGCTCGGCCTGCCGCAAGACTTGAAAAGACTGGAGCGCATATGGGCAGTCTATTTTTCTATTACTTGTTTTATGGCACAGTACTGTCAGAAAAATGTTCTGCACCAAAACATTACAAGCCCCTTTAAAGTGACTTATTTTATGTTGTTCTCATGAGGTATTCATCTTTGGGAAATTTGGACAATTTAGGCTACTTTCACACTTGCGCTCGGAGCGGATCCGTCTGGTGTTTGCACAGGCGGATCCGCTCCTATAATGCAGACGATGGGATCCGTTCAGAACGGATCCGTCTGCATTATATTTCAGAAAAAATTCTAAGTCTGAAAGTTAGTCAGACGGATCCGTCCAGACTTTACATTGAAAATCAATGGGGGACGGATCAGTTTGAAATTGCAACATATTGTGTCAACTTCAAACAGATCCGTCCCCATTGATTTACATTGTAAGTCTGGACGGATCCGTTTGCCTCCGCACGGCCAGGCGGACACCCGAACGCTGCAAGCAGCATTCAGGTGTCCGCCTGCTGAGCGGAACGGAGGCCAAACGGTGCCAGACTGATGCATTCTGAGCGGATCCGCATCCACTCAGAATGCATTGGGGCGTACGGATGCGTTCGGGGGCCACTTGTGAGCCCCTTCAAACGGAGCTCACAAGCGGACACCCGAACGCTAGTGTGAAAGTAGCCTAAATGGTTTTTCTTTTACATTTTTTTTAATGAAAAAAAATATGCATGCCTTTGTATATTTTACACAAGAAAAAAACTTGTCGTGCAAAATATAGCTAAAACAAACACCTATATTTTTTAAATAAAAAAATGTGTGTTTATATATTTTACACACACTAATTTCTCTATACTATTGCTAAAACTAATAAATATATATAAATATAAACTTTTTATAAACATATATTTTTTTCTTTTTTTGAGCGAAAGGGGGGGACTTTGTATGGGTGTGTAAGTAGTCTTCTATACTATTGCTATAACTTTCTAACTTTTTTATTTTCTGTATCTCTCTTTTTAGAATTATTTTTTGTTTTATTAATTATTTATATTTTTTAACTTTTTATTTTAAGTGAATTAACCCCTTCCTGCCACAATCAGGACAGGAAGGGGTTAATTCACAGTCTGCAGACTGACAGTTTTACAGCCATCAAGTAGCACTATTACATAGGGAAAAACACTCCCTGCTGGCTTTTACATTGGCTTTAGGCTAGGGCTACACGACGACATTCGTCACGCGTCATTTTGCTGCACCAATGTCACGCAACAATTTTTATAATGATAGTCTATGGTGTCGCACTGCGACATGCGACATGCTGAGACTGCGACACGCTAGTAGCAAAAATCCATCCAAGATGGATTTTTCTGCGACTGTCACGTCGCAGTCGCAGTGCAACACCATAGACTATGTGTGCCCTCTGTGTGTCGCGAGGCACATTTCGTCCTGTAGCCCTAACCTTACACTGTGATAGATCCTTGTAGCAGTGTGTTGCAAGGATCTATCACAGCTTGACTGCTTCTGCTGACTTTGGGAGTTCCTGTGACCGCAGCTGTCGGGCCGCCGGCAGATCGCGATGTAACCCGGTGCATTTATATGTCAGGTTACAGAAAGGAGCCTACTGCCGCAACGTATAAAGTTATGCGGCGGTAGGCAAAAGGTTAAATTAAAAATATAAACCCCCCCAACCACACCAGTGTTAATTAATTAGGTGTGCAACAGGATGCTTATGGTCTACCAGCCCTCAGGCAGCACTGCATTATAACCAGGCATGATTCTGTACTGGAGATAACTGCATGGGCTCAGAAAACACTTTCAGAAATCGTTGTCTGTGAACACAGTTTCCTTTGCAATCCACAAAAGCAAGAAAAAGAAGCCATATGTGAACACGATAAAGAAACACCACCGTCTTCAGTCACTGGCTGCAGCAGAGCAGATGATCATGTCTGTGCCAGAGAGGAAGTAAACAAGCCGCTGACCGGAATATTGACACACAGGAGCCAGTGCGCAGGACCGGAGCTGCGGATAGCAGGCTTGAAAAAGGAGTGCTGCAACTCCAAAATGTGTTGTCACCTTGGTTTCAAATAATGACATTTTTGGATCCTGCTGTGGTCATGGTATTGCACCAAGAGGTGTCGGAACAACGCAGGCTTCACTGCACTCCCTCCCCCATCTACAGTATTTATACTCCTCTAGAGAGTTGGCTACCCCTCAAAGTGAGGACCTGACAACATCGGTAGCACCAACCAATCACATTCACACACCTCCACTAGTGTTCTGCTTATGTTTGCACAACACAAAAAGGTGAGCATAATCATCCAATTTCAACACCTACGATGTTTATACATATCACCCTATAAGCGTCTTTCTGCTTTTATTTTTTTTACCATATTTTGTTATATCAGAAGAGACAACAATGGGACAGCATTCCTCTCAAGAAAAACTCTAGCAATTGATCTCTTCACTTCCCAGATGTTTACAGACTGCTGTTAACCATTAGAGGATCCTGCAATTTTCCATTTTTTAGTTTTTGTTTTTCACTCCTTGCCTTCCCAGAGCCATAACTTTTCTATTTTTCCATTTACAAAGTCTTATGAGGGCTTATTTTTTTGTGGGACAAATTGTATTTTCTAATGGCATAGGATGTAGTGGAGAGCTGGAAAAAAATTCCAAATGGGGTGGAATCGGAAAAAACCCCGCAATTGTACCACAATTGTATGTTATGGTTTTCTTTACAGCATTTCCCTTTCATTCATATAGTTATTCTTGTGTTTTAATACTGAAAAAAAAACATTTTCAATTTTATAACCTCTATAACTTTTTTGTTGTTATCTACAGGTCCTTCTCAAAAAATTTGCATATTGTGATAAAGTTCATTATTTTCTGTAATGTACTGATAAACATTGGACTTTCATATATTTTAGATTCATTACACACCAACTGAAGTAGTTCAAGCCTTTTATTGTTTTAATATTGATGATTTTGGCATACAGCTCATGAAAATTCCTATCTCAAAACATTAGCATATCATGGAAAGGTTCTCTAAACGAGCTATTAACCTAATCATCTGAATCAACTAATTAACTCTAAACACCTGCAAAAGATTCCTGAGGCTTTTAAAAACTCCCAGCCTGGTTCATTACTCAAAACCGCAATCATGGGTAAGACTGCCGACCTGACTGCTGTCCAGAAGACCATCATTGACACCCTCAAGCAAGAGAGTAAGACACAGAAAGACATTTAGACAACAAATAGGCTGTTCCCAGAGTGCTGTATCAAGGCACCTCAGTGGGAAGTCTGTGGGAAGGAAAAAGTGTGGCAGAAAACGCTGCACAACGAGAAGAGGTGACCGGACCCTGAGGAAGATTGTGGAGAAGGACCGATTCCAGACCTTGGGGGACCTACGGAAGCAGTGGACTGAGTCTGGAGTAGAAACATCCAGAGCCACCGTGTACAGGCGTGTGCAGGAAATGGGCTACAGGTGCCGCATTCCCCAGGTCAAGCCACTTTTGAACCAGAAACAGCGGCAGAAGCGCCTGACCTGGGCTACAGAGAAGCAGCACTGGACTGTTGCTCAGTGGTCCAAAGTACTTTTTTCGGATGAAAGCAAATTTTGCATGTCATTCGGAAATCAAGGTGCCAGAGTCTGGAGGAAGACTGGGGAGAGGGAAATGCCAAAATGCCTGAAGTCCAGTGTCAAGTACCCACAGTCAGTGATGGTCTGGGGTGCCATGCCAGTTGCTGGTGTTGGTCCACTGTGTTTTATCAAGGGCAGGGTCAATGCAGCTAGCTATCAGGAGATTTTGGAGCACTTCATGCTTCCATCTGCTGAAAAGCTTTATGGAGATGAAGATTTCATTTTTCAGCACGACCTGGCACCTGCTCACAGTGCCAAAAGCACTGGTAAATGGTTTACTGACCATGGTGTTACTGTCACTCTCCTGACCTGAACCCCATAGAGAATCTGTGGGATATTGGGAAGAGAAAGTTGAGAGACGCAAGACCCAACACTCTGGATGAGCTTAAGGCCGCTATCGAAGCATCCTGGGCCTCCACAACACCTCAGCAGTGCCACAGGCTGATTGCCTCCATGCCACGCCGCATTGAAGCAGTCATTTCTGCAAAAGGATTCCCGACCAAGTATTGAGTGCATAACTGAACATAATTATTTGAAGGTTGACTGTTTTTGTATTAAAAACACTTTTCTTTTATTGGTCGGATGAAATATGCTAATTTTTTTAGATAGGAATTTTGGGTTTTCATGAGCTGTATGCCAAAATCATCAATATTAAAACAATAAAAGGCTTGAACTACTTCAGTTGGTGTGTAATGAATCTAAAATATATGAAAGTCTAATGTTTATCAGTACATTACAGAAAATAATGCACTTTATCACAATATGCTAATTTCTTTAGAAGGACCTGTATATGGAGCTGTATCTCATTTTTTGCAAGGTGGTCTGTAATTTTCAGTGATACAATTTTGAAGTCTGTGTGTGAGTTTTTGATCACTGTTTATTACATTTTTGTTGGGGAGGTCTGCTAGACTTTATTAAGGCTTTTGATACTGTCCCACATAGAAGGCTTATCAATAAAGAGCAGTCTTTGTGCTTGGACTCCCATATTGTTGAATGGATTAGGCAGTGGCTGAGGGACAGACAACAGAGGGTTGTAGTCAATGGAGTATATTCAGACCATGGTCTTGTTACCAGTGGGGTACCTCAGGGAACTGTTCTGAGACCCACATTGTTTAGTATTTTTATCAGCGGCCTTGATGGTAAGGTGTGTCTTTTTGCTGATGACACAAAGATTTGTAAAAGGGTTGATGTTCCTGGAGGGATACACCAAATGGAAAAGGATTTAGGAAAACTAGAGGAATGGTAAAAAATCTGGCAACTAAAATGTAATGTTGATAAGTGCAAGATAATGCACCTGGGGCGTAAAAACCCAAGAACAGAATATAAAATCAGTGATACAGTCCTAACCTCAGTATCTGAGGGAAGGGATTTAGGGGTCATTATTTCAGAAGACTTAAAGGTAGGCAGACAATGTCATAGAGCAGCAGGAAATGCTAGCAGAATTATTGGGTGTATAGGGAGAGGCAATACCAGTAGAAAGAGGGAGGTGCTCATGCCGCTCTACAGAGCACTAGTGAGACCTCATTTGGAGTATTGTGCTCAGTACTGGAGACCATATCTCCAGAAGGATATTGATACTTTGGAGAAAGTTCAGAGAAGAGCTACTAAACTAGTACATGGATTGCAGGATAAAACTTACCAGGAAAGATTAAAGGACCTTAACATGCATAGCTTGGAAGAAAGACGAGACAGAGGGGATATGATAGAAACTTTTAACCACCTCAGCCCCCCTAGCTTAAACACCCTTAATGACCAGACCACTTTTTACAATTCTGCACTACACTACTTTCACTGTTTATTGCTCGGTCATGCAACTTACCACCCAAATTAATTTTACCTCCTTTTCTTCTCACTAATAGATCTTTCATTTGGTGGTATTTCATTGCTGCTGACATTTTTTCTTTTTTCGTTATTAATCGAAATTTAACGAAATTTTAGCAAAAAAATGAAATTTTTCACTTTCAGTTGCAATTTTTTTTTTAAAAACGACATCTATATATAAATTTTTCGCCAAATTTATTGTTCTACATGTCTTTGATAAAAAAAATGTTTGGGTAAAAAAAAATGGTTTGGGTAAAAGTTATAGCGTTTACAAACTATGGTACAAAAATGTGAATTTCCACTTTTTGAAGCAGCTCTGACTTTCTGAGCACCTGTCATGTTTCCTGAGGTTCTACAATGCCCAGACAGTAGAAAAACCCCACAAATGACCCCATTTCAGAAAGTAGACACCCTAAGGTATTAGCTGATGGACATAGTGAGTTCATAGAACTTTTTATTTTTTGTCACAAGTTAGCGGAAAATGATGAATTTGTATTTATTTTCTTGCAAAGTCTCATATTCCACTAACTTGTGACAAAAAATAAAAACTTCCATGAACTCACTATGCCCATCATAAAATACCTTGGGGTGTCTTCTTTCCAAAATGGGATCACTTGTGGGGTAGTTATACTGCCCTGGCATTTTAGGAGCCCAAATGCGTGTGAAGTAGTTTGAAATCAAAATCTGTAAAAAATGGCCTGTGAAATCTGAAAGGTGCTCTTTGGAATGTGGACCCCTTTGCCCACATAGGCTGCAAAAAAGTGTCAAACATGTGGTATCGTCGTACTCAGGAGAAGTTGGGGAATGTGTTTTGGGGTGTCATTTTACATATACCCATGCTGGGTGAGATAAATATCTTGGTCAAATGCCAACTTTGTATAAAAAAATTGGAAAAGTTGTCTTTAGCTGAGACAACTTTTCCCATTTTTTTATACAAAGTTAGAATTTGACCAAGATATTTATCTCACCCAGCATGGGTATATGTAAAATGACACCCCAAAACACATTCCCCAACTTCTCCTGAGTATGGCGATACCACATGTGTGACACTTTTTTGCAGCCTAGATGCGCAAAGGGGCCCAAATTCCTTTTAGGAGGCCATTTTTAGACATTTGGATCCTAGACTTCTTCTCACGCTTTAGGGCCCCTAAAATTCCAGGGCAGTATAAATACCCCACATGTGACCCCATTTTGGAAAGAAGACATCCCAAGGTATTCAATGAGGGGCATGGCGAGTTCATAGAATTATTTTTTTTTTTGGCTCAAGTTAGCGGAAATAGTTTTTTTTTTTTTTTTCTCATAAAGTCTCCCTTTCTGCTAACTTGGGACAAAAATTTCAATCTTTCATGGACTCAATATGCCCCTCAGCGAATACTATGGGGTGTCTTCTTTCCAAAATAGGGTCATTTGTGGGGTGTTTGTACTGCCCTGGCATTTGAGGGTCTCCGCAATCATTACATGTATGGCCAGCATTTGGAGTTTCTGCTATTCTCCTTATATTGAGCATACAGGTAATGAGATTTTTTTTTTCCGTTCAGCCTCTGGGCTGAAAGAAAAAATGAACGGCACAGATTTCTTCATTCGCATCGATCAATGTGGATGAAAAATTCTCGGCCCCCAAAAAAAGGAGGGGAAAGGCATCTGCCAGGACAAAGGAGCTCCGCCCAACATCCATACCCACTTATGCCCTGGCAAACCCTATTTCTCGATTCACATCAATCGATGTGGATGAATAAATCCTTGCCGGGATTTTTTTTTTTTTTTTTTTACATACAAAGTGTTTGCCAAAGCATATGAACACCGCCGCCCCCTTAGCTCATATGCCTCGGCAAGCGTTTCTTGTACTGCAGAGGAGAAATCCTGTCTTGCAGCGCCGCATACACCGACTTTTGTGTAATCTGACAGCAGCGCAATGCTTCTGTCAGAATGGACATCAGTGCTGCAGCTAGTCGATCGGTTGGTCCTCCTGGAAGGTAAAAAAAAAACAAAAGAAAAAAGAAAAAACCAGGCTGCAATGCAATAAATTTAACTTTATAATAACATTTGAATGGAACATATAAACTTTATTAAACTTTTTGAACAGAGCGTTAACTTTTTTGCATACTGGTGATTTTTTTTTTTTTTTACCTCTATAGGACAAACCTCTCCTTCCCCATGGGACAATGTGCAAAGCGCAAATCGCCCTAAAGATGTGGGGAAGTACATTATGCACTTTGTCCCAGGTGAAAGGAGAGGTTTGCAGCAGCTGTGTGTGAATGGGCCCTAATAGCCCTGTGTGCCTGTCCTGTGAGATGCAATCCCTATGCTAAGTGTACCTGTGTGTGGTACTTCCGGAAACACTCTCCAAAGCATAGGGCACGGTGGTCAGGGCAGTCAGGACAGAAATAGAGGGTGTCACGCCTTATTGCACTCCTGCTACAGACACAACATCTTTTTCGGGGTGACGGTTGGGTTGAGGTACCAGCAACGGCATTGGGAAAATGTCGTTCGTGTAGACGGCTCACTACACTGGTGGATGGGGCCACGGAACCTCCTGGATACAGGAGGTTCTCGATGATCTCTTCCTGAAATTTGAGGACGGATCCTGTTCTCCCAGCCTTACTGTAGAGAACAAAACTATTATATGCAGCCAATTGAATTAAATATACAGACACCTTCTTATACCAGCGTCTGGTGCGTCAGGAAACTAAATAAGGAGCCAACATCTGGTCATTGAAGTCCACCCCTCCCATGAGCGAATTATAGTAGTGGACACAGAGGGGCTTTTCAATGACACTGGTTGCTCGTTCTATTTGTATTGTCATGTCTGCGTGAATGGAGGAGAGCATGTAAACGTCACGCTTGTCTCTCCATTTCACAGCGAGCAGTTCTTCATTACACAAGGCAGCCTTCTCCCCCTTGCAAGACGGGTGGTAACGAACCATTGGGGGAAGCCCCTGCCACTAGGTCGCGCCGTGCCACAGCAGCCAATCTGTTCTAGGAACAAATGCCTGAAGAGGGGCACACTTGTGTAGAAATTGTCCACATAAAGATGGTACCCCTTGCCAAATAAGGGTGACACCAAGTCCCAGACTGTCTTCCCACTGCTCCCCAGGTAGTCAGGGCAACCGACCGGCTCCAGGGTCTGATCTTTACCCTCATAGATCCAAAATTTGTGGGTATAGCCTGTGGCCCTTTCACAGAGCTTATACAATTTCACTCCATATAAGGGACTCGTCTACGCAGATGTTTTGCTCAGGGGTATACAAATCTGCAAATTTGTTGTTGAAGTGGTCTATGAGGGGCCGAATTTTGTGGAGCCGGTCAAAAGCTGGGTGGCCTCTGGGACGGGAGGTGGTGTTATCGCTAAAGTGCAGGAAACGCAGGATGGCCTCAAATCGTGCCCTGGACATGGCAGCAGAGAACATGGGCATGTGATGAATTGGGTTCGTGGATCAATATGACCGCAATTCATGATTTTTGGTTAGACCCATGTTGAGGAGAAGGCCCAGAATTTTTTTTTATTCAGAGACTTGGACGGGTTTCCACCGGAAAGGCTGGGCATAAAAGCTTCCCAGGTTGGCAGCTATAAATTGAGTGGCATATCGATTTGTTTCGCCACGACTATGTCCAAGAGCTCCGCAGTCAAGAACAGCTCAAAAAATCCCAGGGCCGAACCGATCTGAGCTGTCTCAACCCGAACTCCAGACTGGGCGGTGAAAGGGGGAACTAATGGTGCGGCTGAAGTTGGGGACTGCCAATCAGGATTTGCCAGCACCTCAGGGACTCTAGGTGGTCTACGGGCCTGTCTGTGCGGTGACTGCGACGGGGTAACTATTGCACGTGCCACCATACCAGCTTCAACTACCCTTCTGGTGTTCGCCACTTCACCATGTTGTACGGCAGTGCTGGTACTAGGTCCAGGGTGGGCTGCGCTGCTGGTGTATGCCTCACCACGTAATCCGACAGCGCTAGCCCCACTCTGCTGCCCTTGAAGCGGATCCTGCGCAACCTGTGGTCTAGCAACACGGGGCCGGGTACGCCTGGTGGTATCGGGGACCTCAACCTCCTCGTCCGAACTTTGGGTCAGACTGCCACTGCTTTCTACAGGTTCATATTCTGACCTGCTGGATTCGTCAGATGAGGGTTCCCATTCCTCATCCGACTGGGTCAGAAGCCTGTAGGCCTCTTCAGAAGAATACCCCTTGTTTAACATTTGGACTACTAAATTTAGGGGGTATTCCCTGAGACTACCCAAGAAAAAAAGCAAGCCTGTCTTACAAATGGGAGGCTAGCGAAGTACCGGAGGCCGCTGTGATGGATAAAAAATATCAAAACTGATTTTTTTTTTATCGCCGCAGCGCTTGGAAAGTGATTGTGCAGTGATAAAAAAAAAAAAAAAATTTGTCACTGCGGCGGGGCGGGCGTGGGTGAACGCACGTGTGGGCGACCGATCAGGCTTGATCGGGCAAACACTGCGTTTTGGGTGGAGGGCGAGCTAAGGTGACACTAATACTATTATAGATCTGACTGTGATCAGTTTTGATCACTTACAGATACTATAAAAGTACAAATGCTGATTAGCGATACGCTAATCAGCGAATCAGTGACTGCGGTGCGGTGGGCTGGGCGCTAACCGATTGCTAACTACCTAACCAAGGGGCCTAAACTATCGTAAAACCTATCAGTCAATACCAGTGAAAAAAAAGTGACAGTTTACACTGATCACTTTTTTCCCTTTCGCTAGGTGATTGACAGGGGCGATCAAGAGGTGATCAAGGGGTTAATAACTGCCCATGAACTGAGAAAAGTCAAGCGTGCAGCTGCCAAGATGCCACTTGCCACCAGTTTGGCCATATTTCAGAGCTGCAACATCACTGGAGTGCCCAAAAGCACAAGGTGTGCAATACTCAGAGACATGGCCAAGGTAAGAAAGGCTGAAAGACGACCACCACTGAACAAGACACACAAGCTAAAATGTCAAGACTGGGCCAAGAAATATCTCAAGACTGATTTTTCTAAGGTTTTATGGACTGATGAAATGAGAGTGAGTCTTGATGGGCCAGATGGATGGGCCCGTGGCTGGATTGGTAAAGGGCAGAGAGCTCCAGTCCAACTCAGACGCCAGCAAGGTGGAGGTGGAGTACTGGTTTGGGCTGGTATCATCAAAGATGAGCTTGTGGGGCCTTTTCGGGTTGAGGATGGAGTCAAGCTCAACTCCCAGTCCTACTGCCAGTGTCTGGAAGACACCTTCTTCAAGCAGTGGTACAGGAAGAAGTCTGCATCCTTCAAGAAAAACATGATTTTCATGCAGGACAATGCTCCATCACACGCGTCCAAGTACTCTACAGCGTGGCTGGCAAGAAAGGGTATAAAAGAAGAAAATCTAATGACATGGCCTCCTTGTTCACCTGATCTGAACCCCATTGAGAACCTGTGGTCCATCATCAAATGTGAGATTTACAAGGAGGGAAAACAGTACACCTCTCTGAACAGTGTCTGGGAGGCTGTGGTTGCTGCTGCATGCAATGTTGATGGTGAACAGATCAAAACACTGACAGAATCCATGGATGGCAGGCTTTTGAGTGTCCTTGCAAAGAAAGGTGGCTATATTGGTCACTGATTTGTTTTTGTTTTGTTTTTGAATGTCAGAAATGTATATTTGTGAATGTTGAGATGTTATATTTGTTTCACTGGTAAAAATAAATAATTGAAATGGGTATATATTTGTTTTTTGTTAAGTTGCCTAATAATTATGCACAGTAATAGTCACCTGCATACACAGATATCCCCCTAAAATAGCTAAAACTAAAAACTACTTCCAAAAATATTCAACTTTGATATTAATGAGTTTTTTGGGTTCATTGAGAACATGGTTGTTGTTCAATAATAAAATTAATCCTCAAAAATACAACTTGCCTAATAATTCTGCACTCCCTGTATTTATAAATATAAAGTGTTAACTGGCTTCTGATTGATTTTTTTTAATCATCAGCCTGCCAGCGATGATCATTGGCTGGCAGGCTGATGCTATAACCCCCCTCGAACTTTTGCCGGCCCGCGATGCGCATGCCGTCTCGCGAGATGACGCGTATATGTGTGACTCTGCCTGAGACTGCCGCCTCCAGACTGCGATCCTGCGTTATGCGGTCCGGAGGCGGTTAAATACCGTATTTTTGCCCTATAAGACACCACAGCCCATAAGATGCACCTAGGTTTTTGAGGAGGAAAAAAAATAAAAAAATATTTTGAACCAAAAGGTGGGCTTTGAACTAATGGTAGCCTGTGAATGACACTATTATGGGGGATCTGTGGATGATGCACTGTTATGGGGGATCTGTGGATGACACTGTTATGGGGGTCTGTGGCTGACACTGTTATGAGCGCCTGTGGATGGAACTGTTATGGGGTCTGTGGATGGCACTGTTATAGGGGATCTGTGTCTGACACTGTTATGGGGGATCTGTGTCTGACACTGTTATGGGGGTCTGTGGCTGGCACTGTTATGGACGCCTGTGGATGTCACTGTTATGGGGGCGTCTGTGGGTGGCAATGTTATGGGGCATCTGTGGATGGCATCACACTGCTATGGGGGGATCTGTGGATGACAGATAAATAGCATCTTATGCTATGTGTCATTCACAGATCCCCCCATAACAGTGTCAGCGACTGTGAATGACCCCCAATAGAGGGGGTGGGGGCTGGCATCTACAGTAGTTTTGTAATGGCAGCGGGGCCCAGTGCAGTCATTGTATTCTATTGCACTGGGCCCCGCTCACTGTAGTAATCGTATCTAATTGCAGGCAATGTTTAACTATAGATTATCTTCAATCCAGCAGTCTGTACTTACATCCGGAGCAGGCAGGAGGCTGGGCAGGCACTGGCAGCGTAACTCACTACGTCACGCGCCCGCGCCGCTTGCTTCATTCATAAAGTGGGCGGAGCAGGCGCGTGACATAGTGAGTTGTGCTGCCAGTGCCCGCCCGCCAAGCCTCCTGCCTGCTACGGACGTAAGTACAGGCTGCTGGATTGAAGATATTCTATAGTTAAACATTGCCTGCAATTAGATACGATTAGTACAACTTTTGGGGGTAAAAGGGGCGTCATATAAGGCAAAAAATACGGTACATAAAGGGAATCAACTCGGTAAAAAAGGAGAGAATATTTAAAAGAAGAAAAACTGCTACAAGAGGACATAGTTTTAAATTAGAGGGGCAAAGGTTTAAAAGTAATATCAGGAAGTATTACTTTACTGAGAGAGTAGTGGATGCATGGAATAGCCTTCCTGCAGAAGTGGTAGCTGCAAATACAGTGAAGGAGTTTAAGCATGCATGGGATAGGCATAAGGCCATCCTTCATATAAGATAGGGCCAGGGGCTATTCATAGTATTCAGTATATTGGGCAGACTAGATGGGCCAAATGGTTCTTATCTGCCGACACATTCTATGTTTTTATATTTCTATGTAAGTGACAAAAAATGGCGAATTGACCATTTAGATTTTTTTCCCTTGATTACATTTTTTTTGTATGGGATAAATATTGTTATATTTGAATGCATGCAGACATGCCAATGATGTGTATTTTTTATTGATTATGCATTTTGATTTTTAGTTTGTGAAAAAGGGAGTGATTTGAACATTTTTAAAAACTTTTTTTAACTTTTTTTTTTAACCCTGGATGACTAACTGGCAATCATTAGATTGCCCATTGTGTTCTGTGATATCTATATAGCCATCATAGAACACACAATTTATTATATAACAATACCGTGCTGCCACCTACTGACCTGTATTCATATATTCCAGTATTAGCTATAAAAGCCTTCTTGAGACTCTGAGCAATTACAGGCAATAACAGGTTCCCCAATCTCAGCTAAGGAACGTTGTTCCGGACATTGGAGTATGCAGCTCCCGAGTCCCCACCGCTCAGATGCCATGGTCACATTTGACCATGGCATCCGAGGGGTTAAATGTATGCGATCAGCCTTAGGGCTGATTACATACATCCTCTTGAGCCTCTGCTGTTTGAAACAGCAGAAACCTGGGGGCAATGGCACCCACTGCAAGGGTTTAAAAGAAGAGGGGATGCTATGCAATGGTAGATGTGTAATGTCCCACTGCTATGCAGTGCTCCACTGCTAAAAAAGGTTAAACATGTGTGAAATGATGTATTGTGTAGTTTCCTGTTAATTGAGCTTACAGATTAAGTTGCAAGGTGGGACAGCCTCAGCCTCTCCACAGAGAGTGGCTTAGATTGGCTGATGCAATTAGTTGACAGAAAGCAGTGAGAGAGGAAAGAGCTAGAAGCAGTCCTGAGTAAAACATATTTAGCCAGCTTGAGATAGAGCCACAAACCAAGCTTCTGAGGGAGCAGTTGAGTAGTTTTGAAGTGTATCAGCCTGTGTGGGAAGAGGTGCATGACTAAAGAACGTGGAGTTAAATCTGCATCTAGCTGTTGGACTTCATAGCACTTTGCCTGGGAGAAATGAAACCCTGGCATACTTGTGAGACAGACTGGCTATTTGAAAGAAGAAGTGATATCCTTCAGAGGAAACTGTTCGAAAACGCTTGAAGTCAGGGCAGGCAGCTGAGGATCAATACGGTAAACAGGCACAAGCCAGGGCAGGCAGCAGAGGGTCAATACAGTAAACAGGCACAAGCCAGGGCAGGCAGCAGAGGGTCAATACGGTAAACAGGCACAAGCCAGGGCAGGCAGCAGAGGGTCAATACGGTAAACAGGCACAAGCCAGGGCAGGCAGCAGAGGGTCAATACGGTAAACAGGCACAAGCCAGGGCAGGCAACAGAGGGTCAGATTGTAAGAATAGGTGTAGGTACAAATAATAAGAAATATTCTAGCTATGGGCATCTAAGACAGTTTACCTTCGCAAAAGCATTCCTTCCTGATAGTCAGCTGCCCATGAGCAGAGGAGACCGATGTATTTACATGCAGTGATCTCCTCCACAGTATGCGGAGAGCGATCACTAATGCCATAATTTGTCCCCATACAGATTCATTGTTTGCCGACAGCAGAGAGTGTTTTCACAGCACGATATGCTACCGACAAATGACTATTTTTGTGTCTGCATGAATGATCTACCACCTGATGAACTAACGTTTCGTTTGGCCAATATCTCTTCCTTCTGACTCCCCCATATGCATGCATGTATGGGTTTATCCACTCATTAAAGTGTTTGAATTGGCAAGAGAGGTGGTGCCTTACCTCCTGCCAGAACAAAAGGATCGGGCTTTTACATTCAACTTGCCTGATCGTTCTTTCAACTCACATCATCTGTCATGGTACAGTTCGGAGGCCCCCATACATATTGGATAATCTGTGAGAACTGCCTAACTTGCCAATTTGGCTGACGATAATCTAATGTGTATGGGGACTTCTAAATATTTGCTAGTAGTTTGCAATTTGCGTCCGCAGTGCGGGCCCGGCCAGCAAGAGGCCTAAGACAGATGTACTTGTACAGCGGATAACAGCTAAGTTACAATTCTTGGGACAAAAGGGCAGTCCAAAACTGTGGATTTATGCGCGTCCATGTCTCATATTCCATCACAGCACAGTTCTATCACAAATTCAACCAAAAGGTTAACAGGAGAGCCTCAATGAGAAGACTGTTAAACAACAAGACATGTACAGTCGTTTTAATTTACTTTTTATTTTGGCAGTGAAATCAGTTTAACATTTTAAATTAACTCATTTTTGACAAGCAGAGTGTATGATTCATGAGGACATGAGTGTTTAATATAAAAAACAAATATTTATATTATATATACATTATATATATATTAATTTTTTTTTTAACAAGGAAAAGCAAATATTCTTTCTGAAACTAGATATACACACATTTAACAATGTATGTATGGATATAGTTATAAATATCTGAATGGAAGAATTGTGACATCACATAAGAAGTAATGTGACATCTCAAATACTGTGCAATATTTTATATTCCTGCTCCAAAGCCTGTTCAATAAGTGAATGACTGGTAAATTAATGTGTGTTAGAATACAATGCAATATGGATACTCTTGCAACCCATATTCTGGAGGTAAGTAGAGCGCTACTGTGTGTGTTAAATTGTCATTGTTTGGCATTGTTGGCTAGCTCGGCCTCTGGGTTATAGACGTGAAGGCTTTTTGAAGCTGCTTACCTTCCAACCCATACACCATAGGTTAATACTAGAGCTTTTTGTTGGGTTAATCTTTGAGCCCTGCTTGATACATATGAGTGTCTTGAGTAGTAAACTTGCTTAGTTATATACAGACACTTACTTTTGTATAGACATATATAAATGTAATTTTTTTTTTTTACATACATGTATATAAATTTATCTTAAGTATAGAAATATATATCTATATACATACTGTATATATAGGTGTGTATATATCTATCATTATATAAGTTTCTATACATGTGTCTAGGCACTTTTTACAATTAGGTGGTATCTGTTTGCCATTGTTCACAGGATGCAGTATGCCCATCATCACTAGGGACGTGTGACAATACAGTTAGAATCCAATACATGTCGCCAGCAACCCATGGTGTTTCATCATCCATGTGACAGATCAGGGATAGAGGCTTTCTTTATGTAGGCAAGAAGTGGGGAATGATCTTTAGCCTCGAGAAAATAAAGGGAAAAGGGTTCAGATGCGCTCAGATGAATTCTGAACATTAAAGGAGAGAGAGAACAGGTTTTCTTCAAACAGTGATTTTATTCTCCAGAGAAGTGAGTCTCTTGGACACAGCTTCGAGTGAGATAGGAGTTAAGGAAATGTAGACTGATAATAGTTCTTAAAAAAAGATTACAGTACAGCTAATTGCAATTAAACATTCCTGCATTCAGGTGGTTTGCCATTATATAGAGGCATGTCCTTCCTTGTCATTCCTTTTGTCTCAACATGTCCCTAGATTTTGCAATATTGTGTCAAGAGATGTCTTTCTTATATGTACATGTTGCAATATTATGTTAAATTGTGTTACTATTGTGTCTATATGCCTATATTAGGCGTATTTCTGGTGCAGATTACAGAGCAAAGGTTATTTGTGCCGCAATCTGAGACTCTTCCCTGCTCATGCCAGGCATTGACTATTTTCTACGTCTGCTTCAGGCCAGAGCAACATTTGGTGCCGAGAGATCGTCGCAAGCCACACTTAGCACAAAGAGATTGTAGAAGCAAAGTAAACAATAGGAAACAGTTGAAAACTGTTCCAAATAACAATGAACAAGTTGCTTGTGAGACCTGGCACTGCATGTTTTTTGCTAGTCTTTCAAAATCTGGATTAATAGTTAGTGACAACCATAGACATGCAGTCTCCCAGATGATCATCTGTCAAGGGGGTTCTGTATTTAGATCAATATTTTCATGGTTGAGAATCCAAATTCCCCTGTGGTGCCCCCAGTAGTAATAATGCCCCTATAGTGCCCTCAGCAGTTCTAATACCCTCTATAGTGCTCTCAGTAGTTTTAAAGCCCTTGTACCACCTTGTACCCTAGTACAACCAATAGATATAATGTCCCCTATAGTGCACTAGTAGTTATAATGCCCCCCTAATACCACCAGTAGACATATGGATTCTATAGTGCCCCTAGCAAATAGAACATCCCCTGTAGTGCCCCTAGTAATTATAATGCTCTTTGTAGTACTCCAAGTAATTATAATGCCCTCCTAATGCCCCAGTAGGTATAATTCCCACTATAGTGCTCCCAGTCGGTACAATGTCCCCTGTAATGTCCATAATAGTTATAATGACCCCTGGTAGTGCCCCAGTAGGTATAATGCCCCCTATAGTGCCTACAGTAGGTATTATGCCCCTCTGAAATGTCTCCAGTAGTTATAATGCCCATTGTGGTTCCTGCAGTAGGTATAATGCCCTCAGTAGTGCCCTAGTAGCTATAATGCCCTCTATAGTGCCCTTGGTAGCTTTAATGCCTCCCTGAAATGTCCCCAGCAGATATAATGACCCTTGTAATTCCCCAAGTAGGTATAATGTCCTTTGTAGTGCCCCTTAGGTATAATGCCCCTCTGAAGTGCCCCCAGTAGGTATAATGCCTCCATAGTGCCCTCTCTGTAGTTACCCCTGTTCTTATAGTGCCCCAGTACATATAGACATATAGTAACCAATCCTGTAGTTATAATGCCCCCTCCACATAGTGCTCTAATACCACCTCCCGCCTTAAGTGAGTAAAAAAAAACCCACAATACTCACCTGACTCCCCACAGCCATCTGCAATGTAAGCGGACCTCTTCCAGCCTGCGGCTTGAATTGCTGGCTTTTCTGCTGCGGTCGTTGCTCTGAAATCAATGTTCTGTCACAACTGTCCGTGCTGGTCTGCCTTTTCATATTCCTCAGGCTTGTGGTCTATGAGAGTAAACAGCAGGGCAGGGAGCCACTGGCTCCCATGTCCCCCTGCAGCAGACCTACAGTTAGGCATAGAACAGCAGCATGGACCATCAGAAATCTACGTACTGGCCTGTTTCCTACATTTGCTTGGATCCTCTGAGTAAGAGTAGGAGAATGCAGCGCACAAGCCACACATCAAGACATGCATGTGGCTTATGAGCTACAGATTGGGCATCACTGTCCTACAGGGATCCATTATGTTCTGATGCATGGCAGTATTATTTGAGTGTTGAATTGCAGTATTATGTAGGAATAATAATAATAATATAGAAGTGTACAATGGTATTTTGTAGGCATTTTATTTAAAGGGCTTCTGTCACCCCACTAAAGTGATTTTTTTTTGTTGGGCTAGTGAAATTAGTTATATTGCGATATATGACAATATAATTGTGTTACCTACTTTGATCCAGCAGTTTCTGCAAAAAACGAAGTTTTATAATATGTAAATTCGGTCTCTACCAGCAAGTAGGGCGGCTACTTGCTGGTAGCTGCTGCAGAAATCCGCCCCCTCGTCGTGTTGATTGACAGGGCCAGCCGGGATCTCCTCCTCCGGCCAGCCCTGTCGGCATTTCAAAAATCGCGCGCCTCTGTTGATTCGGCGCAGGCGCTCTGAGATGAGGAGGCTCGTCTCCTCAGCACTCCCTCAGTGCGCCTGCGCCGATGACGTCTTCTATTTCGGTGATGTCATCGGCGCAGGCGCACTGAGGGAGTTCTGAGGAGACGAGCCTCCTCATCTCAGAGCGCCTGCGCCGAATCCACACATGCCGACAGGGCTGGCCGGAGGAGGAGATCACGGCTGGCCCTGTCAATCAACACGACGAGGGGGCGGTTTTCTGCAGCAGCTACCAGCAAGTAGCCGCCCTACTTGCTGGTAGAGACCGAATTTACATATTATAAAACTTCGTTTTTTGCAGAAACTGCTGGATCAAAGTAAGTGACACAATTATATTGTCATATATCGCAATATAACTAATTTCACTAGCCCAAAAAAAAATAATCACTTTAGTGGGGTGACAGAAGCCCTTTAAAGGGAGTCTGTCAGCATTTTTTGACTAAGCAAAACTGCTGACAACATTAAGTAGGGGCCAGGGAGAGCAAGACAAACATACCATCTATGAAGGTTTTATTATCAGGAGTAGTGTGAATATGAACTGTTGTTCTGCTAGGCACTGCTCTGGCAAGTACACTCGAGGTGGAGCTTCACTAAGAAGTGCTTTGTGCATTGAGCTGCTTCAGAGCCCCTCATCTCTGCTCTGAATGGCAGCTGTGGCATATAACCAGGAGAAAAGAGGTTATAAAGCATCTCAATACAAACAGCACTTCACAGTGAATGACTGACTACCTGTTGGACAATTACAAGAGCAGTGTTTGGCAGAATAAACGTTCATATTCACACTACTCCGGATAATAAAATGTATGTTTGCCCTGTTCTCTCCCAACCATATCTAGCTCTGTCAGCAGTTATGCATGATCAAAACTGGTGGCAGACCCCCTTTAAATATTATTTGTATACAACATATTGCTTGTGTAGTATATAGTGGTGTTATATACTTACTGTTTGCCAGTAATATTTGCACTATTTGGGAACATTATATGCATGTTTAGTAGTAGTATTATAGATGAGGGTACTGATTTATTTATTGTTTTGCCCAGTGGTTCTATTTTTTCCTAAACCAGCCCAGTAAATATTATTAGGAGTACCCATAACTTGAAATAAAAACTATGAAAAAGGATATTCTTTCTTGTTAATGCCTGGATGAGCTCTTCTACCTTGGTCTGGAACTTGACAATAGCCTCACATTCGCAGGGGTTTTCTTCTATTAGTTTAAAAAGAGAAATAGTGTTAGTTGTCTTTGCAATAGTCTGTACCATAAGTTTAAGTTGCATGGCACTTACCAACACAGATCTTCATCTGAAGTTTTTTGCCAATTTCTTTCATGGCCTTAAAATCAGCCGAGTAGAAATAGTGCTCATTCACTGGTTCAGAGGCAATCATCCGCAGCTCATCCTCCACAGCATTGCCCACACCAACTGCATACATCTTGTAACCTGTATATCAGGCATAACATAAATTAAAGTTAGGCATTATATTAGGTAATGGTGGTTTATGAGTGTACAAAAGGAAGTATTTCATCTGTGTTGCATTACTAATGTGTTCAAAATAACAAAAAGTTAGATGACTATGGAGAAATGGGTGGTGGCCAACTTTTTGTTATTTATTACCTTGCTTATCTACTGTAGATTAGGAAATGTATTGCATAATTTTATTGGTTAATTTTCCTTACCCAGTTCCTTAGCCTTCAGTGCAGCATCATTGATATAATCCTGGGAACGACCATCAGTAAAGACAATGCCAACTTTAGACACTCCTGGTCTTCCCCCGTTGGAGATGGCAAAGGTGTTATCAATTAGATACTTGAGGGCTTGACCGGTCATGGTTCCTTTCTCCATGTATGACATCTTTTTTACTGCTGTCTTAATGTCTTTCTTGCTGTTGTATCTGCCCAAGGGGAACTCTTGCCTTACTGCACTGGAGTACTGGACTAGACCAACATGTGCCTTGTTGTTACCAACATCCACAGACTCCACAATCTGATTGATAAATTGCTTGACAAGTTCAAAGTTCTCTGGGCGAACACTCTTAGAGCCATCAATTAGGAACACAAGGTCAATAGCTGAGGCACCACAGGCTGAAAAAAATATCACAAACATCATGAGCTACCAGAGCTAAAAAAAATTCTATATTACTTAGACATGTTTTATTTAATTCATACCATTGCAGGTCTTTCCATCATCATTTAATGTATATCCATCCCTGCAGGCACAAGTGTAGGACCCTGGAGAGCTAACACAAATTTGCTGACAGTCATGATCTCCAGTAGAGCAGAGATCAGCCATTTCTGGGAAAGAAAAGATGTAAATAAATTGATTACATGCTCAAATGAGAATTATTAACTGTATGCTCATATATAAACATATGGGCAGACCCAACCTAAGGGTCGTGTGTTACTTATTTAACCCCAAAGGAACATCCCTTCGCCCCTGTGAAGAGGGCATAATGCTGTCTGGTCAATAATCAGCAAAAAAGAGAGCATTCAGACAGAGTGTAAAGTGTGTGTGTGTGGGGACTCTCATATGTCCCCCCTACATATGAGACTGTAAGGATATCAGATTGATTAAATGGCCATTGGTATTTTACTGCTATCTCTATATACAAGTGTGTTGGGCAAATGCAGTGTATACTGTCTTATCCTGTTAATGTGTGATTCAAAGTATGAGTTAAAATTGTAATAACTTTTGTCACTAGATGTCACTGTTTTTGTAAAAACTTAATATATTATAAAAAGCTGGTCGCAGGAAATTGTGTCAGCATGTGGTTGAAGCCACAAGTACTTCCATGGTAGCCTGAGCAGGTTGCAAGTCCGAGCCTGCTGGGAGTGTTTTGATACCATAAAGAGGACAGTACAGATGATCCATGTGAGAAGCTAAAGGAGGTCTCAACCTACATATTAGAAGAACAATGGCTGTCCTGAGGCTGTGATGTGGTCTGGATGATTTTGTCTTGTAGCATAGTGGACTGAATTGAATTGTAGTAGGGATTGGTGATAGGGGCTCTTGGGAAAAAGGACCAGAAAGGTGAAGAGTATCCCTACTCCAAGAAAGTCTATGTAGCTAAGTGTGCATTAACACATTTATGTGGTAAGTTGTAGTGGACAGTGTGAGATAACATATTTTTCCTCTTGAGTCAATATATCCCAACATGAGTGGCGCAAAATGACTAGCTTTGAAAAAAAACATGGCATTGCGATACTCAGTAGGGAGTTGTTTATGCTATACAGTATATATATATCTGTAAGCAGCAACCCAGTGGATTTGATATGAATGACAGCTCTTCCGGGCTCTTGCAGGCATTCCATGATAATGTGTTGAATTTTTATTATCAGAAATTGCAGTTCTGAAATTTGCCAAAAAGTAATGTTGGCCACATCTCTCTTACATTCATGCAGCTAAATAGGGCATATGGAGTGTGTATCTCTTATGAGACAATTGTTTTAAATGGATTATCATGTAAATAAGCACATTTTAGTTTTAAGCTCTATCAAGTATGCTCGGTTCACACCACATCTTTGCAAATCTTTTGAAAAGTACTATTCTCTTTTAAGGAAATAAGTATCAGCTTACTGCCATGCCATCCTTACAGTCCAAAAGTCTGGGCAGGTCCCCAGGTAACCAGAACATAGCACAATATGGTGAATTCCAGTAGCAGCAATATTTCTAATTAAAATCCTAATTTATTTAGGGTTCATTGTTCATTTTAGCTATGAATATGAACCAGTAAAGGTATATGATTAGGAACCTGCAAAAGTGTTTAAAGCCTGTAAGCATTGTTATTTCAAATATGGACGCACACGTGGTTCCTTTGAAAAAGTTAAGTTAAAGTTTTCTGCAGTTTTGTATTTAATGTGCCAAGTGTCAAGTTAATGATTGCTACACCAGCACATTTAACCCCTTTGTGACCACCCATACGTATTTTTATGCCAGTCACTAAGGGGCCTTAGGCTCGGCCGCTGTAGTCTAAACGGCGCACAGGTCCCCCGTGAAGCGGGGAGCGGGGAACCAGCTCTCATGCCATCCCAGGCTGTTTAACACTTTACATGCCGTGGGCAATGGCGCCCGCCCCGCCGCATGTAAAGTGCTGACAGAGGGAGCGGACTCTCTCTGTCTCCCATCGGCACCCTGAAAATGCGTTTGCGGGGTGAAAATGTGTGTGAAGGCTGCCTGGGGTCTGATGTAAGCCCCAGACCAGCCTTCAGTAATTTCCAGCAGGCTGCGCCTCTCTGGCGCAGCCTGCTGTTCAATGTCAGAATAGCATTGCCAATAAAATGCAATGCATTATAAGGATAGTGCATTACATTTTAAAAGCAATCAAAATGCTTTCTGTTATAGTCCCCTTGTGGGACTAATTAGTGGTACAAAAAGTAAAAGAAAACTCATTTATTCAATAAAAAATCCCATAAAAAATGTTTTTTTCCCATTGAAAATACACTTTTTAATGAAAAAAATAGCAAAAAAAAAAATCTTCCCCATATTTTTGGTATTTTTGCTTCCGTAATGACACGGACTACATTAATATAATGTCAATTATCCCTTATGGTGAATGCCGTAAAAAAATAATAATTGACAGAATTGCTAATTTATTCTTAGTTGGCACCGAAAAAACGCAATAATAAGCGATCAAAAAGTGCCATTTATGCCAAAATAGTACCAATGACAAATACAAGTTGTCCCGCAAAAATCAAGCTCTCAAACAACTCCATAGAAAGAAAAAAAAAAAGTTATGGGTCTTGGGAAGCGGCAATGCAAAAACATTATTTTCATTAAAAAAAGGGGTTTTATTGCAAAAAAAATTGTAAAATGTAAAAAACCTATATGTATTTGGTATCACTGTAATCATACTGACCCAGATAATAAAGATATTATGTTATTTATACCAAAAAATGAACACCGTAAAATTTATAACGTAAAAACTCAGTGGCAGTATTGCTGTTTTTCCCATCCCCTCCCAGATAGAGTTAATAAAAGATATTCAGAAAGGTATAGCTCTTGGAACGCGACGATAAAAAAAGGAAGAAAAACGCTTGGTCAGTAAGGGCCAAAACAGGCTGGTCACTAAGTGTTCTAATGAGTTGCAAAATTTGGTGTGAACAGGACCTATGACCTATGACTTCTGGGACGTTCACAGATGCAGAGAAAAAGAAAATTTAAAGAGGTTATCCCATGACTAATGTAAATAAATAAATCAGACATCATATAGTACATGACACCCTCTTTCTAACAAAGCCAGAACCAGCCCTGTGCCTCACATGGATCCAGAGATCTCCACACACATTTCTCTGCTAGATTTATATCAAGCCGACAGCTCAAGGGGAGTGTCCTTTCTGCTGCAGCTCAGGGTGTGTGTCTCAGCTCTCCCTATCACAGCTCAGGAGGCAGTTGATGGATAAAAATGAGCATGTGCGGCCTTTTCAGTGAGCAGGTCAAAGAAATAAGAAAAAAAAAATCTGCAGGTGGCACTGTACAGATACATTTTAGTGAATTTTTAATTACATGCAGTTACAAAAGTTTTCAGAGGCAGGTGCTGGTTTGAAAACTGTAGACTATTTTTAGTGGGACAAACCCTTTAAAGTGGTTGTCCCATGAAAAAATATTCTACATTCTTCAAACCAGCATCTGGATCAAAATACTTTTCTAATTGAGTGTAATAAAAAAATTTGTATATCCAGTGAGCTTTTCAAAAAAAGTTATCTGTATAGCGCCTTCTGCTGTTTGTCCCTTTCCTTCTTTTTCCATTCAGTTCAGCAACATGGCTGGAGGTGGGTACAAATGCTTAGTCCCATCCTTTAACTCCCACCAGCTGCATTTTCTGCAGAATTGGCACACCACCTGAGTTGTGGCAGGGAGAGAGCTGCAACACAAAGGAAACACCCACTGAACTGCGATAGAGGGAGAAAGCTGCAGCAGAAAGAAGACTCCCCTTGAGCTGCCAGCTGGAAATCAATCTAGCAGAGCAATTGGAGCAATGAATGGGGAGATCTCTGGATCCATGTGAGGTATAGGTCTGGTTCTAGCTTGTCAGGTACTATATGATGTCTGATTTACATTTTTTACATTAATCATGGGATAACCCCTTTAAATAGAAAGTTTGACAGATTGTTTTGGTTGCAACAAATGAGTAGATACAATGCATGGTTTTCCAAGATACTTTTTGTATTAATTCCTCACAGATTTGACCAGCTCTGTCATTGTGGATAAAAGTTCTGGCCTGTCCTGGTCATATGATGAACACATAGGTGCATGGATCATTACAAGAGCTATCAGTAGTGTAAGGCCAGATTCTCTGGCCACCACACGTGGCAGGTTAAGACTTCACTCAATGGCCGCCATGACTGGGAGTGGCCTGCAGATGGACCATTTGGCCTTACCCTTAGGCCTCTTTCACACGACAGTATGTCCATTTCAGTGTTTTGCGGTCCGTTTTTCACGGATCCGTTGTTCCGTTTTTTGCTTCCGTTGTGGTTCCGTTTCCGTTCCGTTGTTCCGTTCCGTTTTTCCGTATGGCAAATACAGTATACAGTAATTTCATATAAAAAATTGGGCTGGGCATAACATTTTCAATAGATGGTTCCGCAAAAAACGGAACGGATACGGAAGACATACGGATGCATTTCCGTATGCATTCCGTTTTTTTGCGGACCCATAGACTTTAATGGAGCCACGGAACGTGATTTGCGGCCAAATATAGGACATGTTCTATCTTTAAACGGAACGGAAAAACGGAAATACGGAAACGGAATGCACACGGAGTACATTCCGTTTTTTTTGCGGAACCATTGAAATGAATGGTTCCGTATACGGACCGTATACGGACCGCAAAAAACGGCCCGCAAAACGGAAAAAAAAAACGGTCGTGTGAAAGAGGCCTTACTGTGCTGTAGCAAGCTGTGCAACTATCTTATTATGACCGGGACAGATTTTTATCCGCTATGAAGGACCCTACTAAAGTATATTGGAAAATTCATATTTCGAAATGCCACATGAGGCCTTCATGATCACGTCTCAGGGTCCAGTCTGTGGGATGGCATAATTTACAGGAAATATCTCTAGCCATATACTGCAGTGCAAACAACAGTGCAGTATTATAGACACAAAATAAGGCTCTATGACCTACCACAAAATGCTTCCTGGAATTTCTTGCTGAGTTTCTCGATCACACTGTAGCTCTCCACATAGTCCACATGTTCATCCAGGGGCTCACTTGCAATCTGCCGAAGGGTGGTCATATCAACACGTCCTACTCCAATGGCAAACAGTTCCAATCCACTTTCTCGTGCCCTGGCTGAAATATCCTTTACACCGTCCTGAGGTCGACCATCAGTTACTACAATGCCTACCTGAAAGTAGTGGAATAGCAAATATATGTCCAGTTTACTGATAATCGAATGAATATTACTGATATTTCAATTTTTTTAATACTGTGTGCTACCTTTTGACAGCTTATAAAATAATTATTCACTATATATTACTGATCTACATAGGTCAGTGGCCTACTGTATTGTAAAGATGGTGATACTTTAAAGCTGTAGAGATACTCAAAATGTATTTAGAGTTTGTAAGACACTCAATGGCCAAATATCCCAATCATAGGCTTGTTACTAGATACATTAGTTTTTTTTGCACTGTCATAGAATTAGAGAAATATTGCTTACCTAAAATGCTATTTGTGCTACAGTACCTATAGAATATATCATATCTACACACACATCTCTTGCTTACATAAGGATACCTGTTGATGCCTTCCTTGCTTGTCAGATAATACCATCTAGAAATAGCATGCTACTATTCATTTGTATTTTTTTCTTGCACTTTCCTTACATTACCAATAGCTGATCATATACTTTCTGATAACACTAAAGGTGCAGAAATGACATTTCTTTTAATTATGAGGCATCAATGACAGCTACCGCTTGACAAAGCTTTGTGTGTTCCCCAATCCAGTAATACTGCGCTTGGAGAGGGGCCCTCTCACCATCCCTTCACAGTTCTAGCTGATAACACCTCTGACACGTCTCTGTTTCACTTTATCAAAGCTGCATTCTTCCTCTGTCTGTTCTACAGGTAGGGAGATATCACTCTAAATGAAGAAGGTTGCAAGACATTTTACTACCTGGTTCAGGAATGTACAAATGTCATAAAGGTGCATGGAAACAATTTTTGTTATTTGGTATCATTATTACGTCAAAGAGCTAGTGGCAGTGATTTGAATAATGTCAAGCTTCTAGCATGAGGCATGAGCAAGATCTAGCAACAGCTGAAGGAACCAGAGACCAGAGGTGGTTAATATTGTCTTTGGTATCAAGTCCTTTAGTAGAGCTGGATATACAAAGTCAACAGCTGTCAGCCAATCAATCATTTGGCTAATTACAGCTATATTTCCCCCGTACATATACATGTTCGATTCAGCCAAAAGTGTAGGCACATTGAAATGAGAGGAGAAAGCCACTGCCAAACACCTCAGGGAGAACAAAAGGTTGAAGCAAAAACATTCTTCTCTCCCCTGTTAGAGGAGAGACTGGAGCTCTCCATACACTTTAGGTTGTCGGCCAAACCCATAACAAGTATGGGAACATTAGGATATGAGTGGCTGCTATTTTTCAAAACAATGCTGTTACGAGAATAAGACATTTTACCATGACCCAATAATGTCTGTTCCAAATTCTGATGGAGCCTCATTTAAGTATCTGTGCATGATGTATTGATTATAATAAGCTGCCTGAAACTGGATTTCAGAGAAATCAGCTTTAACAGTGGACGGCAGCTAAAATTATTCACTGGTCTTGGGTAGAAGTGTCTGCTGGGTAGTTGTAGTTCCCCTCCAGTTTTCTGTGCCCGGTTCATGATAACTGACCACAAATCAGTGTTAAAGCTATGTTTAATGAAAAAGGCAACAGCATTTTAGAGTTAAGCATAGCTTACTTTGGTGGTGGGACCTGTCACAAAATTATGCTGCAGGTGGTTGTGATAGCATGAGCAAGTTGACTGGTTCCCTTTAAAGTCAAGATTGAGCCAGTGAGTATTTGCCATTCAGATTGTCCCGCCTATAAGATTTGGTTGTATTAGTAAGAATAACACCATATCTATAACCAATAACCAACATTGCTTTCTTCTCAGCTAGACTAGCACTGAACCCAAGGTGTAAAACAGGAGTGCTGTCCCATCTGCCCCTACTCCTTTGCCTCTCCACCATCCTAGCCTGGAAAAGTCCCTTGGTAACCTGTAAAAATAACATAATTCATATTGCTCACCTTCTTCACACCTGGAGATTTGAGCCTTGCTCCTTCTCCCTCAGTGAAGGCATGGTTCATGGCATATTGAATAGAAAGGCCTGTCATCGTTCCAGTAGATAGAGGCTGAACCTTTTTGACTGCCTGAATTAAAGCAGCCTTAGTTTTGTGGGTTTTGAGGGAGAACTCATTTTTGACAGAGCTGGCATAATTCAGAAGACCGACTCTTGTGTTATTTATGCCGACGTCCAGAGATTCAATGACCTGAGACAAGAAAACCTTGACCTGTTCGAATTCAGAGGGTCTTACACTACGAGAACTGTCTATGATGAATACCAAGTCTGTGGGATGTGTCCTGCAATTGGGACCTTTTTGGGAGAGAAATAAAAAATCAGTGCAAGTCTATGTAAAAGCAGTTAGCGCGTTTAACAGCGCTCATTATTTTGGTGAAACAGTTAGTTATCTGCATTGACTCTAACTCTATCATCAACAGGACACAACTTAACAGTACTTTTCTGTCTTTTAGGAGTTTTCTAATTTTATTACTCCAGCATAATAAGTAATGCATTTTTTCATGGATGATGCATTAGAACAGATGGCTAGAAAAAGCTATTTGACAGAGAGACGGTGTTAATAATATAATCCTACTTCTATGTTTAGAGTCTCAAAGCCAACACTATGTGGGTTTGACTGGAGAGTGGCATCTTCTAGTCTATTACATCATTATTCTGGTTTGAGAAACTGATCAATATACTGTACACATGTATGTACATACTGTGTATAAAATTAGACTTGGAGATGTTATAATTAGAGATGAGCGCATCGATTTTAAAATTAAGTAATTTGATCCAGGCGATTAGGGCACTTGTGATTCATTTCAATATTTTTTTGGGACCTGAATCAGATGTCAGATTCAGGTGAATAAGGCTATAATCAAATTTTAAGAAATTTGCTCAACTTTAGTCATACTCATAATTCATGTGTTTCTATGATAAAAATTGCATTCAGTTTTTGTGGAATAGACTTACAAGCCTGATCTCCGTAATTGGCACATAGATCCAGAAATCTGGCACGTGTCAGTAGCTTGTTTAGTTTAAATCATAACAAAACCAAAAATGTTTTTCGACTCTATTCAGCAACAGTTGGTTGCTTGAAATTTTTTCCTGGTCTCATGCATGAGTTTCAGCGTATTGGCTGCACTGACAGATATAATTTTTTTTTATTAATTATCTTACAATTGATCTTGATAACAATAACAAATACCGTACATTACTGTTATGCTTCTTTTCTGTATTCTATCCTTACTATAAAAAAGCTTAAGTTTTCTATTTTATGTTATCATTTTCCATACTTGAAAGAAGTTTTTGATGGAACAGGTTGCTATCATACATGCTGGGGAACTAGTTACTTGTAGAATCCATTCTGCTATGAACAGGGACAAGGGGAGCAAACTTAAATTTTGCCCTGAGTGATAGGAATATCATCAACATTATATATTTGAATTTGAGTAAGATAGGCCAGATTCAGAGAAGAATAAGGGCATATTCACCTACATCTGCGACCAAAAATCTTTTTGATATATCAGAATTGGATTGCTGTGGTGTCAAACTTATGGATTTCTGCAAGCCCAATTAAGACTTTTTTTTTTCAACAAAACTGATACATTTAAATTAAAATTTTCTGATTACTTAGATCTCTTTACAATAAATCCACAATATATTTTCATGTTGTATATACTTTTGAAAGAAGAGGAAACTATAAAAAGGAGCTGATTAATATATTGCAAACTAAACTTTGTTTGAATGTCTATGTGTGCTGTCATGGTTGTAAGCTATATGACAAAGTCTTGAAAAGCCACATGAAGACTTTACGTTGGACAGCTTTGTAGCGAAGATTTTTTTTTTCGCTTTATCATACTTCAGTTTTTAGCCAATATTTGTTGCAAAAAAGAATAATTAAATATATATATATTAAGTCACCATGATAGCCACGTATACATCAGATATAGTTTGCATCCTCTATCTCATGTAGTTTTGACTAGTTTCACGACCTTAGTTCAGTAATACCAACCTTGTTACTACAACAAGACTACAGATATTCTCCAAAGTGTGTATTAATATGAACGTACATTATTAACTTATATTTTATGTCTGAGAAATCACTCACCTCTTAGCTGTTGCTGTGGCACTGCTCCCACTGCAACATAGCTATAGCAGCTGAAGAATAGGAGAGTGGAAAGTAGACACAGAGAGGTCTTCATGGTGTCTAGAGAGGAGTCAGAAAGCAGAGTGAGAATGATGGAATGGGTAATTTGTGTTCAAGGTATCCTACCTACACACCTCCAGGTGTACCTCCCAGTTAAGTGACAGAAAAAGGGGTGGGGTGGGTGGAGATTGGCACCAGGGAGTTATATATAGGGGGAAAGGATCAGTGGAAGGATAGTTGTGCTTTAAAAATATTGACTTTCAAAACATTACTGTTAATTCCTTTTAATGACGTGGAAAAAGGTTTCATATAACCGGACATTCAATGAAATATGAAGTGTCCAGACAACACATTATGTCTAGCACAGGCGGAGATAACCTTCATGTAACCATATAAGATATAGATTAATAGAAGTGGCTGGTCATCTCTCCAGCACTAAAGCTTTTGGCTGAACAGCTGAGCTGGTTAGGACACCCAAGGGACCAGATGTCGGTTATGCTAATAACTGGTCTATGATTAGAGGAGGAATGAAACGTCTGAAAGTTGTAACCAGTGGTTCTGCTATTATTGGGTTAATCAGGTGAAAGCTACCTAAATGAGATCCTTTCACTGTGACTTATAAAAGAAGGCCTGTGTCTGTGGAGAAGACATAAACGTCTCTGTTCAGCTGCAGAGCTAACTCCAGTCTTTGCACACAAAGTATCTCCATAGCTCTACACACCACAATTCAGTACTGCTGTGGTGCTGTGTAATAACTTACTGCCAGCTAGAATATGCAAGTAGTTCCTAGTAGGTGTTTATAAAGTGTCTGGAGGAATGGCACACAGGGAGTTAAAGAAGTATTTCGGAAACACTTAATGTTACTGAATGTCTGCAGTGTAGTTCTTTACTTTTATTTGACGTCCCAACAAAACTGTAACTGTTCGTATGTTCTGTAAGCTGTGTATGGTACAAGTCTTCCTTTCTCCTCAATCAGTAAGCAATCTCTAGATTGTTAGGTTTCCTCCTCATAGAAGTGCCTACTATATAGAACTCTGCCATCCCCAGAATAGAACTCTCGCAAGCAGTGAAAATAAAGTCAAAAAGTACTGTAAAAAAGGGAACTATAGGCGTGTTCCTGAAGGCAGAGTAAAAGATGATAAACCACAGTGGCCTGAAACAAAATCATGAGTATAATACTGTACTTAACGACTGAAGTAGCAAATTATACTGGACACAAGACAGCTAGCTCTTAACAGCTTACTGTTCTGTGCATGCTAGATGTCTCATAATGGCAATTTATGCCAACACATAGCGTTCGCAATGAAGTCACGTACAGATATTTCCTTCTTTACCATAATAAGACACTAATATATATAGTAAGTCTTATTCCTAAGTCACCAGTAACAATCTGGTTATCTCAACTGATGAAAACGTGCATCTAGTATATCTCTACTCATATATACAGTACTGTGCAAAAGTTTTAGAACGGTGGGGGAAAAATGCAGCAACATAAGAATGCTTTCAAAAATAATACAGAAGTGTTAAAATGAATAGTTTATTTGTATTAATTAATAAAAAGCAAAGTGAATAAACCAAAGAGAAATCTAATCAAAACAGCATTCAAAACAGCCTCCATTGGAGCAGCCAGCTTTTGAAGGATGTTGGCTTGCTTAAATTCTTCTGTCTCTTCAGATAATACTACACAGACTCGAAGATGTTGAGGTCAGGGGCCACCATATTATAACTTCCAGGTCTCGTTGTCCTTTACCCTCAGGATAGTACTTAATGAGGTTGGCTATATATTTCCAGTTATTGTCCTGCTGCTGAATAAATTTCTATATTTGAAAGGATTCTTACCGTAAATGTTAGAACAACTTTTCATGGCCACCACTGTCCTGCTCTCCCCAAGCAGAGGGTCCCTCAGCTTTATTGTTCTCTGCTGACAAGTAAAGGTGTTCAAATCTAGGGCTTTTGTGGTTCTTCAGCATTTTGCCTGTGTTTAACCTGCATTTGTTCCTGTGTGTGCTCCAGCACGTACCTACCCTATCTGAGTGTTCCTCCACTTCCAGGGTCAGTTTGCATTCTTTTTAAGTTTAACCCTGTCCATCTGCCTTTTATGTATCCAGCCCTACTGTCTTGTCTGCGTCTTCACTACCGCTCTGCCAGATAGTTTATCCTGTGTCTCCTACCAACTGTGCTAGAAGTGTGCTGTCTTGATCTGTAATCTTGCATTCAAGCCTTAGTGACTGTTCAAATTTCTCCTCTCCTGTGGTTTTGCTGTGTTTTCTCTATCCTGAACTCCTGGTGCTTGCACCGGAGTCCCTGACCCCAGTGTGTAAACTGCCAACCACACCAGGTCTATCCCAGGAGGTAGCGGTTTGGGTTAGCCCAAAGTCAAATCGATTGGTTGGCTAAGTGGGTTCAAGCTCAATAATCTGTAAAACTTAGGCTACTTTCACACTGGCGTTTTGGTTTCCGTTTGTGAGATCCATTTCAGGGTTCTCACAAGTGGTACAAAACAGATCAGTTTTGCCCTAATGCATTATGAATGGATAAGTATACGCTCAGAATGCATCAGTTTGGCTCCGTTCCGCCTCCATTCCGCTCTGGAGGCGGACACCAAAATGCTGCCTGCAGCGTTTTGGTGTCCGCCTGACGATGAGGAGGCAAACAGATCCGTCCTGACACACAATGTAAGTCAATGAGGACAGATGTGTTTTCCCTGACACAATGCAAAACGGATCAGCCCCCCATTGACTTTCAATGGTGTTCAAGACGGATCCGTTTTGGCAATGTTAAAGATAATACAAATGGATCCTTTCTGAATGGATGCATGCGGTTGTATTATCAGTGCGGATAGGTCTGTGCAGATCCATGACGGATCTGCACCAAACGAGAGTGTATAAGTAGCCTTACTTTGCAAAAAAATTTCCACATCCTGCCCAAAGCATTTGCACAGTACTATATATACATGTATATCTCACTGTGACTTAAAAATGAAAAAGAAATACATGCTCTCACAGATCTCCCACTGCTGCAGTCCAATGTTGCTCCAATATCTGCTGCTTACCACCTGTCTACCATTCAGACAACCTAATACATGTTTTAATTTGTTTCAGAGAGACATATTAGTGAAAATGTATCAAAACTGGTGCAAAAAAAGGGATTAGTTATCCAAATTTCAGCTGTCATTTTTCAGAGGTTGTTTGGAATAAGAAATCAGAAACTTGATTGGTTGCCATGGTGTTCCTTTGCAGCAGCTTGACATCGCATTGTGATTCCCACAAAAACTACTTTAGGTTTTATAAGTATGATTAGCTGGACACTGATCCGTTACATCGGCCATAATTAAATTCATTAATCCATTATGACTCTGTATGGTTAAAAATTCACTATGGATTTTGATTAGAGCACTAATTTTAACCTACAAATAACTAACTACAGATCAGACCTTATTTTTCTTCCTCTAACAGAGTCTAGTCACCAGGGCCATAACCAAATATGACCCAATAAAATTTTTTACCCCCCTTCCCTCCGAGCAACTCCCCCGCAACACCCTCCTACAGTGTAACCCCCACTCCTGGGGCTAGTCAAGATCACCTATGCTCGCCATACAACAAGTGGTGGACGAACATAGGCAGGGACGATTCGCGAACGGGTTCAAATGTTCGCAAACTGCAAGTTCGTGGCGGGCCCCATTCACTTTAATAGCAGGCGAACCTGGAAAACCTTCAAGTCATATTTGCAGCCACAAAATACTTACTAGAAGTGCACAAATAGTCTCACAACATGGCCAGGGACATACTAGAGGGGGATCAATGACAAAAATTCCCACAAAAAATATGTATTTTAATTAGGGGCCATTTTTATGCTTCTTAAAGGGAAATTCTCAAAAATGTGCCCTGTTGGAGCCTAGAAATTTTTTATTTTAGGCCATGGGAGTACGGGCCCTAAAAATTTGGCATTCACCTGACATAAAACAAATTCTGATTATGTGGCTCGAGGTACATTATGCGATCAATGGATAAAAATTTTACTGTAGGCAACTGGACTATACACCCCAAACATTAGGCATTCATGGGACAGAAAAGATCAAGTGATTATATGACCGGAGGTATATTAGACAGTTATTGTTTATCAATTTTAATGCAGGCCAGTGAAGTACAGCCCCAATCATTAGGCATTTACCAGACAGAGAACATCAAGTGATTATATGGCTGGAGGTAGATTAGATGGTCATTGGATATACATTTTTCTGAAGGCCAGGGGAATACAGGCCCCAAACATTAGGCATTCACCGGACAGAAAAGATCAAGTGATTATGTGGCTGGAGGTATATTAGATGGTCATTGGATAACAATTTTCTGTAGGCCATTACAAATATATGTCAAATACATATGTTTAAAATAACTAAAAATACAAAATTGAATGAAAAATATGGCTAACGAAATCCCCCCTCTTGAATAAACCCCAAATGATAATAGGTGAAATTCTATAACAGGTGGTCGTCACAGGTGTTTTATTCCTCTGAGGTCCCAACAATTAGGGATTCACCTTACAGAAAAGATCAAGTAATTAGGTGACTGGAGGTATATTCGACGGTCATTGGATATCAATTTTACTGCAGGCCAGTAGAGTACAGGCCCCAAACATTATGCATTCAATGTACAGAAAAGATCTTATGTAAAAAGTGATTATGTGGCTGGAGGTATATTAGACGGTAGAGATGGCCTTGCGGTTCACCCGGCGGTCGTTTCGCAGTGAACTTTGCTCGTTCGCGGTTCTCCAAACGGGCGAATATATGGCGATGTCCACCGGTGCCATATTCTTTTACATTGTGAAGAACGTTTACCCATGACACATACATCAGGTGGTACAGGACAGCCAATTGAGACGTTTCAGCACATGGACACATACCCTACGTTATAAATAAACCGGATCTGGCTGCCATTTTACATTCAGTCTTTTGCCAGTGTAGGGAGAGGTTGCTGTGTGGAGCAGGGACAGACTGTTAGAGACAACAAACGCTAGCTAATAGGGCCACAAAAGTCATTTTAAGGACTGGTATAGGTGTGCTATCGATAGGTTTGACTTACTGAGGGGTGTAATATACTTATAATATACTTTCTAACCTAGAATATATATTCTAGTGCATTTGTATTGTGCAGCAGTTGTGTGCATTTCTGATACAATACTGCAGCTATACAGAGGGGCAAACGCTCTTAAAACAAATAATTTCAACTGGTGTGCTATACCAGTTGCCCTCCCCCAAAAAAATTGATTGAGGCAGGGGTATGATATACCAATAATATATTTTCTATGTAGTGCATTTGCGCAGTGCAGCATTTATTTGCAGTTCTGATTGAGGCAGGGGTGTGATATATCAATAATATACTTTCTATATAGTCCATTTGGGTAGTGCAGCATTTATTTGCAGTTCTGCTGAGTTACCGCAGCTACACAGAGTGACAAACTCTATTAGAACAAATACTTTCAACTAGTGTTCAATAATATACTTTCTATATAGTGCATTTGGTAGTGCAGCATTTGTTTGCAGTTATGCTGCGTTAACGCAGCTACACAGAGTGACAAACGCTATTGGAACAAATAATTTCTACTAGTGTGATATACCAGTTGTCCCCTAAAAAAACTGACTGAGGCAGGGGTGTGATATACCTATGATATACATTCTATATAGTGCATTTGGCCAGTGCAGCATTTGTTTGCGGTTCTGCTGTGTTACTGCAGCTACACAGAGTGACAAACGCTATTAGAACAAATAATTTCAACTGGTGTGATATACTAGTTGCCCCCCCAAAAACCTGATTGATATATATATAGTGCATTTGGGTAGTGCATAGAGTTGAGCGAACACCTGGATGTTCGGGTTCGAGAAGTTTGGCCGAACTTCCCGGAAATGTTCGGGTTCAGGATCCGAACCCGACCCGAACTTCGTCCCCAACCCGAACCCCATAGAAGTCAATAGGGACCCAAACTTTACGGCACTAAAAAGGCTGTAAAACAGCCCAGGAAAGGGCTAGAGGGCTGCAAAAGGCAGCAACATGTAGGTAAACCCCCTGCAAACAAATGTGGATAGGGAAATGAAAAAAAATAAAAAAAAATAAATAAAAATTAACCAATATCAATTGGAGAGAGGTCCCATAGCAGAGAATCTGGCTTCACGTCACCCACCACTGTAACAGTCCATTGTCATATATTTAGGCCCCGGCACCCAGGCAGAGGAGAGAGGTCCCATAACAGAGATTCAGGCTTCATGTCAGCTGAGAATAAGTCTTCATGTCATAGCAGAGAATCATGCTTCACACCACCCACCACTGTAACAGTCCATTGTCAGATATTTAGGCCCAGGCACCCAGGCAGAGGAGAGAGGTCCCATAACAGAGATTCAGGCTTCATGTCAGCAGAGAATCAGTCTTCATGTCATAGCAGAGATTCATGCTTCACGTCACCCACCACTGTAACAGTCCATTGTCAGATATTTAGGCCCTGGCACCCAGGCAGAGGAGAGAGGTCCCATAACAGAGATTCTGGCTTCATGTCAGCAGAGAATAAGTCTTCATGTCATAGCAGAGAATCAGGCTTCACGTCACCCAACACTGGAACAGTCCATTGTCAGATATTTAGGCCCAGGCACCCAGGCAGAGGAGAGAGGTCCCATAACAGAGATTCAGGCTTCATGTCAGCAGAGTATCAGTCTTCATGTCATAGCAGAGAATCATGCTTCACATCACCCACCACTGTAACAGTCCATTGTCAGATATTTAGGCCCTGGCACCCAGGCAGAGGAGAGAGGTCCCATAACAGAGAATCTGGCTTCATGTCAGCAGAGAATCAGTCTTCATGTCATAGCAGAGAATCAGGCTTCACGTCACCCACCACTGGAACAGTCCATTGTCAGATATTTAGGCCCCGGCACCCAGGCAGAGGAGAGAGGTCCCGTAACAGAGAATCTGGCTTAATGTCAGCAGAGAATCAGTCTTCATGTCATAGCAGAGAATCATGCTTTACGTCACCCAACACTGGAACAGTCCATTGTCAGATATTTAAGCACAGGCACCCAGGCAGAGGAGAGAGGTCCCATAACAGAGAATCAGTCTTCATGTCAGCAGAGAATTAGTCTTCATGTCATAGCAGAGAATCATGCTTCATGTCACCCAACATTGGAACAGTCCATTGTCATATATTTAGGCCCCGGCACCCAGACAGAGGAGAGGTTCATTCAACTTTGGGTAGCCCCGCAATATAATGGTAAAATGAAAATAAAAATAGGATTGAATGAGGAAGTGCCCTCGAGTACAATAATATATGGTTAAGGGGAGGTAGTTATTGTCTAATCTGCACAAGGGATGGACAGGTCCTGTGGGATCCATGCCTGGTTCATTTTTATGAACGTCAGCTTGTCCACATTGGCTGTAGACAGGCGGCTGCGTTTGTCTGTAATGACGCCCCCTGCCGTGCTGAATACACGTTCAGACAAAATGCTGGCCGCCGGGCAGGCCAGCACCACCAAGGCATAAAAGGCTAGCTCTGGCCACGTGGACAATTTAGAGACCCAGAAGTTGAATGGGGCTGAACCATCAGTCAGTACGTGGAGGGGTGTGCACACGTACTGTTCCACCATGTTAGTGAAATGTTGCCTCCTGCTAACACGTTGCGTATCAGGTGGTGGTGCAGTTAGCTGTGGCGTGTTGACAACACTTTTCCACATCTCTGCCATGCTAACCCTGCCCTGCCCAGAGATAAGGACAAGCTGTCCTCTGTGGGAGGCGTATCGTCATCGTCCTGCGTTTCCCCCCAGCCTCGCACCAGTGATGGGCCCGAGCTGCGTTGGGTGCCACCCCGCTGTGACCATGCTTCATCCTCATCCTCCTCCACCTCCTCCTCATCCTCGTCCTCCTCGTCCTCCAGTAGTGGGCCCTGGCTGGCCACATTTGTACCTGGCCTCTGCTGTTGCAAAAAACCTCCCTCTGAGTCACTTCTAAGAGACTGGCCTGAAAGTGCTAAAAATGAACCCTCTTCCTCCTCCTCCTGGGCCACCTCCTCTTCCATCATCGCCCTAAGTGTTTTCTCAAGGAGACATAGAAGTGGTATTGTAACGCTGATAACGGCGTCATCGCCACTGGCCATGTTGGTGGAGTACTCGAAACAGCGCAACAGGGCACACAGGTCTCGCATGGAGTCCCAGTCATTGGTGGTGAAGTGGTGCTGTTCCGCAGTGCGACTGATCAGTGCGTGCTGCAGCTGAAACTCCACTATGGCCTGCTGCTGCTCGCACAGTCTGTCCAGCATGTGCAAGGTGGAGTTCCACCTGGTGGGCACGTTGCATATGAGGTGGTGAGCGTGAAGGCCGAAGTTACGCTGTAGCGCAGACAGGCGAGCAGCGGCAGGATGTGAACGCCGGAAGCGCGAACAGACGGCCCGCACTTTATGCAGCAGCTCTGACATGTCGGGGTAGTTGTGAATGAACTTCTGCACCACCAAATTCAGCACATGGGCCAGGCAAGGGATGTGCGTCAAACCGGCTATTCCCAGAGCTGCAACGGGATTTCGCCCATTATCGCACACCACCAGGCCGGGCTTGAGGCTCACCGGCAGCAACCACTCGTCGGTCTGTTGTTCTATACCCCGCCACAACTCCTGTGCGGTGTGGGGCCTGTCCCCCAAACATATGAGTTTCAGAATGGCCTGCTGACGTTTACCCCGGGCTGTGCTGAAGTTGGAGGTGAAGGTGTATGGCTGACTGGATGAGCAGGTGGAAGAAGAGGAGGAGGAAGCTGAGTAGGAGGAGGTGGCAACAGGAGGCAAAGAATGTTGCCCTGCGATCCTTGGCGGCGGAAGGACGTGCGCCAAACAGCTCTCCGCCTGGGGCCCAGCCGCCACTACATTTACCCAGTGTGCAGTTAGGGAGATATAGCGTCCCTGGCTGTGCTTACTGGTCCACGTATCTGTGGTTAGGTGGACCTTGCCACAGATGGCATTGCGCAGTGCACACTTGATTTTATCGGATACTTAGTTGTGCAGGGAAGGCACGGCTCTCTTGGAGAAGGAGTGCCGGCTGGGAACAACATACTGTGGGACAGCAAGCGACATGAGCTGTTTGAAGCTGTCTGTGTCCACCAGCCTAAATGACATAGGCCAGTAGTTTAGAAATGCTGGCATTCAGGGCCAGGGATCGAGGGTGGCTAGGTGGGAATTTACGCTTTCTCTCAAATGTTTGTGAGATGGAGAGCTGAACGCTGCCGTGTGACATGGTTGAGATGCTTGGTGACGGAGGTGGTGGTGTTGGTGGTACATCCCCTGTTTGCTGGGCGGCAGGTGCCAACGTTCCTCCAGAGGCGGAGGAAGAGGCCGAGGCGGCAGCAGCAGAAGATTCCGAGGCGGCAGCAGCAGAAGAGGCCGAGGCGGCAGCAGCAGAAGAGGTAGCAGGGGGAGCCTGAGTGACTTCCTTGTTTTTAAGGTGTTTACTCCACTGCAGTTCATGCTTTGCATGCAGGTGCCTGGTCATGCAGGTTGTGCTAAGGTTCAGAACGTTAATGCCTCGCTTCAGGCTCTGATGGCACAGCGCAAACCACTCGGGTCTTGTCGTCAGCACATTGTTTGAAGAAGTGCCATGCCAGGGAACTCCTTGAAGCTGCCTTTGGGGTGCTCGGTCCTAGATGGCGGCGGTCAGTAGCAGGCGGAGTCTCTTGGTGCTTTTGCCCACTGCTCCCTCTTTTGCTACGCTGTTGGCTCGGTCTCACAACTGCCTCTTCCTCGGAACTGTGAAAGTCAGTGGCACGACCTTCATTCCATGTGGGGTCTAGGACCTCATCGTCCCCTGCATTGTCTTCCACCCAGTCTTGATCCCTGACCTCCTGTTCAGTCTGCACACTGCAGAAAGACGCAGCAGTTGGCACCTGTGTTTCGTCATCATCAGAGATGTGCTGAGGTGGTATTCCCATGTCCTCATCATCAGGAAACATAAGTGGTTGTGCGTCAGTGCATTCTATGTCTTCCACCGCTGGGGAAGGGCTAGGTGGATGCCCTTGGGAAACCCTGCCAGCGGAGTCTTCAAACAGCATAAGAAACTGCTGCATAACTTGAGGCTCAGACAGTTTCCCTGGTATGCATGGGGGTGATGTGACAGACTGATGGGGTTGGTTTTCAGGCGCCATCTGTGCGCTATCTGCAGAAGACTGGGTGGGAGATAATGTGAACGTGCTGGATCCACTGTCGGCCACCCAATTGACTAATGCCTGTACCTGCTCAGTCCTTACCATCCTTAGAACGGCATTGGACCCCACCAAATATCACAGTAAATTCTGGCGGCTACTGGGACCTGAGGTAGTTGGTACACTAGGACGTGTGGCTGTGGCAGAACGGCCACGTCCTCTCCCAGCACCAGAGGGTCCACTAACACCACCACGACCATGTCCACGTCCGCGTCCCTTACTAGATGTTTTCCTCATTGTTACCGTTCACCAAAATACCAAAAATATTATTTGGCCCAATGTATTGAATTCAAATTCAGGCCTTTTTTTACAGACACCTAACACTATCTGGCTATCTATTTAGGTACCGTATTACACTAATAAAGGCACAGCAGTAACGACAGATTTAGCTGAATATAAATTGTAGGCATTGTATTTAGGCGCTGGATGACAGGTATACGTTTACGGACAGAATTAGACTTGGAATTGCACAGTAGCGTGTGTGTGAAGTTATTGAGAATGACCCTATCTGCACCTTGAAACTAATATACCCTTTTAGGGATAGATTTAAAGTAGGCCTGATACAGCAGAAACCACTAATTTAGAGAATTGCTACATTGGGAATTGTATTTCAACCCAGAACAAAAACTGTGCTTTGACGGACACTAAATAACTTGACCAGCCACAGTAATAACTACAGATTTAGATAAATATAAATTTGAGGCCTATTATTTAGGCGCTGGGTGACAGGTATACGTTTACACACAGAATTAGACTTGGAATTGCACAGTAGCGTGTGTGTGAAGTTATTGAGAATGACCCTATCTGCACCTTGAAACTAATATACCCTTTTAGGGATAGATTTAAAGTAGGCCTGATACAGCAGAAACCACTAATTTAGAGAATTGCTAAATTGGGAATTGTATTTCAACCCAGAACAAAAACTGTGCTTTGACAGACACTAAATAACTTGCCCAGCCACAGCAATATCCACAGATTTAGATGTAAAAAAATTTGAGGCCTATTATTTAGGCGCTGGGTTACAGGTATACGTTTACACACAGAATTAGCCTTGGAATTGCACAGTAGCGTGTGTGTGAAGTTATTGAGAATGACCCTATCCGCACATTGAAACTAATATACCCTTTAAGGGATAGATTTAAAGTAGGCCTGATACAGCAGAAACCACTAATTTAGAGAATTGCTAAATTGGGAATTGTATTTCAACCCAGAACAAAAACTGTGCTTTGACGGACACTAAATAACTTGACCAGCCACAGCAATAATATGACAGATTTAGATGAATATAAATTTGAGGCCTAGTATTTAGGCGCTGGGTGACAGGTATATGTTTACGGACAGAATTAGACTTGGAATTGCACAGTAGCGTGTGTGTGAAGTTTTTGAGAATGACCCTATCTGCACCTTGAATCTAATATACCCTTTTAGGGATAGATTTAAAGTAGGCCTGATACAGCAGAAACCACTAATTTAGAGAATTGCTAAATTGGGAATTGTATTTCAACCCAGAACAAAAACTGTGCTTTGACGGACACTAAATAACTTGACCAGCAACAGCAATAATGACAGATTTAGATGAATATAAATTTGAGGCCTAGTATTTAGGCGCTGGGTGACAGGTATACGTGTACACACAGAATTTGACTTGGAATTGCACAGTAGCATGTGTGTGAAGTTATTGAGAATGACCCTATCTGCACCTTGAATCTAATATACCCTTTTAGGGATAGATTTAAAGTAGGCCTGATACAGCAGAAACCACTAATTTAGAGAATTGCTAAATTGGTAATTGTATTTCAACACAGAACAAAAACTGTGCTTTGACGGACACTAAATAACTTGACCAGCCACAGCAATAATGACAGATTTAGATGAATATAAATTTGAGGCCTATTATTTAGGCGCTGGGTGACAGGTATACGTTTACACACAGAATTAGACTTGGAATTGCACAGTAGCGTGTGTGTGAAGTTATTGAGAATGACCCTATCTGCACCTTAAATCTAATATACCCTTTTAGGGATAGATTTAAAGTAGGCCTGATACAGCAGAAACCACTAATTTAAAGAATTGCTAAATTGGGAATTGTATTTCAACCCAGAACAAAAACTGTGCTTTGACGGACACTAAATAACTTGACCAGCCACAGCAATAATGACAGATTTAGATGAATATAAATTTGAGGCCTAGTATTTAGGCGCTGGGTGACAGGTATATGTTTACACACAGAATTAGCCTTGGAATTGCACAGTAGTGTGTGTGTGAAGTTATTGAGAATGACCCTATCTGCACCTTGAAACTAATATACCCTTTTAATGAATAGATTTAAAGTAGCCCTGATACAGCAGAAACCACTAATTTAGGAAATTGCTAAGTTGGGAATTGTATTTCAACCCTGAACAAAAATATATTCTTTGCCAGACAGCAGACAGTATTACAATTGGCTGGCCACAGCTGAAACACCAGATTTAGGGTACTTGTATTTCACCCCTCAATAAAATAGCAAGCACAGCCAAGCCCCTTAGGTAGGATATAGCCAAAAAATAACCACACTATTGATGGTTAAATGCACTTGGTGACAGCTTGCCCCTGATGTAGGATATAGCCAAAAAATAACCACACTATTGATGGTTAAATGCACTTGGTGACAGCTTGACCCTGATGTAGGATATAGCCAAAAAATAACCACACTACTGATGGTTAAATGCACTTGGTGACAGCTTGACCCTGATGTAGGATATAGCCCAAAAATAACCACACTATTGATGGTTAAATGCACTTGGTGACAGCTTGACCCTGATGTAGGATATAGCCCAAAAATAACCACACTATTGATGGTTAAATGCAGTTGGTGACAGCTTGACCCTGATGTAGGATATAGCCAAAAAATAACCACACTATTGATGGTTAAATGCACTTGGTGACAGCTTGACCCTGATGTAGGATATAGCCAAAAAATAACCACACTATTGATGGTTAAATGCACTTGGTGACAGCTTGACCCTGATGTAGGATATAGCCAAAAAATAACCACACTATTGATGGTTAAATGCACTTGGTGACAGCTTGACCCTGATGTAGGATATAGCCAAAAAATAACCACACTATTGATGGTTAAATGCACTTGGTGACAGCTTGCCCTATATGTAGGATATAGCCAAAAAATAACCACACTATTGATGGTTAAATGCACTTGGTGACAGCTTGCCCCATATGTAGGATATAGCCAAAAAATGACCACACTATTGATGGTTAAATGCACTTGGTGACAGCTTGACCCTGATGTAGGATATAGCCAAAAGATACCCACACTATTGATGGTTAAATGCACTTGGTGACAGCTTGACCCTGATGTAGGATATAGCCAAAAAATAACCACACTATTGATGGTTAAATGTACTTGGTGGCAGCTTGTGCTGGCGCACTAGAAGACACAAAATGGCCGACGATTAACCCAGAAAAAAGTGACTGAAAAATGCTCTGGGCAGCCTAAAAACAGTGAGCAATTGAATAGCAGCAGTTCAATGATCCACAGCTGTAGATTGATCACTGAATTAAGTCTTTTGGAGGAGTTAATCACTGCCTAATCTCGCCCTAATGTCGCAGCTGCAACCTCTCCCTACACTGATCAGAATAGAGTGACGTGCGGCGCTACGTGACTCCAGCTTAAATAGAGGCTGGGTCACATGCTGCACTGGCCAATCACAGCCATGCTAATAGTAGGCATGGCTGTGGCGGCCTCTTGGGGCAAGTAGTATGACGCTTGTTGATTGGCTGCTTTGCAGCCTTTCAAAAAACGCCAGGAAAGCGACGAACACCGAACCCGAACCGGGACTTTTACGAAAATGCTCGGGTTCGGGTCCGTGTAACGGACACCCTAAAATTCTATACAGTTCGGGTTCGCTCATCCCTAGTAGTGCAGCATTTGTGTGCAGTTCTGCTGCGTTACTGCAGCTACACAGAGTGACAAACGCTATTAGAACAAATAATTTCTACTGGTGCGATATACCAGTTGCCCCCCCAAAACAACTGATCGAGGCAGGGGTGTGATATACCTTCTTCCACAAATACTGCTCTTCTATAGGGACTTTGTCACAGGGTAATTTTCTAAATTACAGGCAGAGGAAGAGGCAGGCCATTCCGCAGGGGTGGTAGGGGTTGGGCAGGTGCACCAGGCCGGAGCCTAAGTGGGAAGTTGCAGAAGGTGTGTGCGATTACGTCAAAGGACACACCAGAGTTGGTTGAGTGGCTTACTCATCCTTCTGATTCTGCACCCTCCTCATCCTCTCTATCTGCACCATCTTCACTCTCTGCTGTGTGCACCCCCAAAGACAGCACCATAGCCGCTCCGCTCGAGTCAGAGGAATTATTTTCCCATCCATTCCAAGACCTTACCGATGCTCAGCCATTCTTGGCATCGGATCAGGAAGAGGAGGTATCAACAGTCGCCACCCAGCAGTCTGACGACACTACCCAGATCAGCCCAAGGAGGGTGGTCCCTGCTGTTGCTGCCTACTACGATATCTCTAATGTCAGTGGTGGTGAAGGTGACGATAATGACTGGTCGATGGACATCACGTGGGTTCCCACAAGAAAGGAAGAGGAGGGAAATTCAGAGGGAGAGACGGAGCCGCAAATATGGAGGATAAGGAGGAGAAGCAAGGAGAACTTACAGAGCACAGGAGGCAAAAAGTAGACTGCAAATATATCTGGAAAGAGCTATCCACCATGCATGGTCACATCTGGCGCTCCCAGGACGCCGGCACATGGCTCCGCAGTATGGGCTTTTTTTAACGCGACCGCTGCTTACAATAATCTTGCCATCTGCAGCCTGTGATGTCAACGCATAAGTCGCGGTAAGCCCAACACTCGCCTAGGGACGAATGCCTTAAGAAGGCATCTTAACTCCCATCACTGAGCACAATAGGAGCAACACACTCAGAACCCACAAAGCTACACTCCCAACGCTCCACGTCCTGCCTCTTCTCCTTCTCCTCCCATTTGTCCTTCACTCCAACTTTCACCATGCTGTCATCGCGTTCATCTGGCAAAATACAGGCTTCCGTGGCCCAAATATTCGAGCGTAAAAGGATTATAATGCCGGATAACCCTCTTGCCCAATGGCTAATTGCCGGCTTGTCGAAACTGCTAGCCCGCCAACTACTGCCATATAAACTGGTGGACTCAGAAGTCTTTAGAAAATTTGTGGCCAATAGCAAACATAGATGGTCCCCGGAAAAAAATATTTCTCCCAGAAGGGCATCCCGGAGCTATATGGCCACGTTGAGCAGCAATTGAATGTATTTCTGGCACACAGTGTCGGTGCCAAGATACATCTGACCACAGACATGTGGTCTAGCAAACATGGGCAGGAAAGGTAAATTACTTTCACTGCCCACTGAGTGAACCTTCTGACGGCTGTCAAGCATGCAACCCATGGCAGCAAGTGGATTTGTTGCTACCGCCACAGATTGCATGCAGGCCTGCTTCTTCTTCTCCTCCTCCTACTCCATCCTCCGTCTCCTTCTCAGCTGACTCCTCCTTTTCCACTGCTACCTCCTCTTCCACTGCGCCCCCTAAGCTCCCCAGAACCTATTCGACGTGCCAGGTGAGACATTGCCATGCTGTGCTGCGGCTGTTGTGCCTGGAAGCCAAGAGCCACTCCGGTCCTGCACTGCTTTCAGCTTTGCGGTCACAGGCCGATCAGTAGCTAACTCCGCTCAATTTGACAGTTGGTAAAGTGGTGTGTGACAATGGTGCCAATCTGCTGAGAACGCTAAGAAGGGAAAAATGACACACGTGCCATGCATGGCACATGTCCTGAACTTAGTCATGCAGCAATTAGTTGCCAAATATCCCGGGGTCCAGGACGTCTTGTGGCAGGCCAGGAAAATCTCTAGCCATTTTAGAAGATCTTACAGGGCCATGGCTCGCCTTGCTGATGTTTAGCGGTGACACTACCTGCCCATCAGATGTCTGATTTCTGACTTCCCGACGCGCTGGAACTCCACCTTGCATATGCTTGATAGGCTGCTCCAGCAGAAAAGTGCCGCTAAAGACTACTTGTAGAAATTCCTGCGGCAGACAGGTTCTGGGGAGCTTGTCTTTTTTTCACCGCGACAGTGGATGCTCACTCACGCTACATGTAGACTTCATTTGACGAGATCACCAAACTGGTCAGTTGCAGCCAGGGCACTATCAGTAACATCGTACCTTACGACTTCTTTCTGGAGTGTGCATTGCGTCGTGTCATTGATCAAGCCGTCGAGGAGCAGGAGCAGGAAGAAGAGAAAGTTGCAATGCTGGATGAATTCCCAGGGGGGGCTATTCCATCTGAGATAAGTCAACAGAGTTTGAAGAGGAGTCAGAGGAGGATGGTGTCGGGGCTGAGGAGGAGGAGGAGGAGGAGCAAGAAGAGCATGCTTTAAACTTTTCTGGGATCCCTGGTGTTGTCCGTGACTGGGGGAAGGAGACTGACGATGAGCTGACGATGAGCAGGAGCCAGGCCACTTCACCGTTTCCAGTTTAATGCAAATTGGAGCCTTCATGCTCCAGTGTTTGAAGAGGGACCCCTGTATAAAAACCATAAAGGGCAAGGACCAGTACTGGGTGGCAATGTACTTAAACTCCCGATACAAACACAAAATTGGGGACATGTTACCAGCATCACAGAGGGCTGTCAGAATGCAGCACTTCCAGGCTTTGCTTAGAGAAATGCTGCATTCTGCTTTTGCGGGCGCTGGCAGAGGAATTTCCACCCACAGAGAAACAGTTGCGGGTACCAATCCAACAGCGCATGCAAGAAGAGGGCGGTTTGAAGATATGCTGGTCACGCCAACCCATCGACAGCTGCCCTCCGGATCCAGACTCAGGGAATGCCTAGACCGACAGGTGTCCTTCTACATTGGGTTAACGACCGATGTGGACGCTAAGAAAAGCGAGGAACCCCTGGACTACCGAGTGTGCAGGCTTGACCTGTGGCCAGAGCTGGAACAATTTGCCATGGAACTCTTGGCTCGCCCTTTGTCGAGTGTCCTGTTCGAAAGGCCGTTCAGCGCAGCAGGGGGGATCGTGATTGATAAGTGCACTTGCCTAGCTCACATAGTGTGGACTACCTCACATTTCTAAAAATGAATGAGGCATTAATCTCGGAGGAATTCAACACATGTGACGGCCATGTTTAATTGAATTTCCTCATGACAGCCCACACATATCCTACAACACCAAGAACAAAGAATGGTCCCTGTCTTATGTAAATAATGAGGCATAAAAGGCCTTTTCTGTCCGTTGAATGCTTAATGTTTTGGGCCTCGGAGGAATTCAACACCTGTGACGACCTCGTGTTTCAACTATTATCATTAGTTTTGTTTTCAAGAGGGGGAATTTCATTAGCCATGTTTTTAATCCAATTTATTATTTTTAGTTCTTTTAAGCATATGTATTTTACCTGTATTTGTACTGGCCTTCAGTAAAATTGATATCCATTGACTGTCTAATATACCTGCAGCCACATACTTACTTTTACTTTTCTGTCCAATGAATACTTTTTGGGGCCTGTAGTCCACTGGCCTGCTGTAAAATTGATTTCCAATGACCGTGTAATCTACCCCCAGCCACATACTTACTTGTTATTTTCTGTACGGTGAATGAATAATTTTTGGGGCCTGTAATACACTGGCCTGCTGTAAAATTGATATCCAATGACCGTGTAATCTACCTCCAGCCACATACTTACTTGCTCTTTTCTTTCTGCTGAATGCATAATTTTTGGGGCCTGTAGTCCACTGGCCTACTGTAAAATTGATATCCAATGAACATGTAATCTACCTCCAGCCGCATACCTACTTGTTCTTTTCTGTACGGTGAATTATAATTGTTGGGGCCTCAGAGGAATTCAACACCAGTGACAACCATTATCATTTGTTTTTGTTTTTCAAGAGGGGGGAATTCATTAGTCATGTTTTTTATCCAATTTAATATTTTTAGCTCTTTTAAACATATATATTTTACCTGTATTTGTACTGGCCTGCAGTAAAATTGATATCCATTGACCGTGTAATATACCTTCGACCACATAATCACTTGATCTTTTCTGTCCGGTGAATACCTAATGTTTGGGGCCTGTAGTCCAGTGGCCTACAGTAAAAAAAAAATTCCATTGACCGCATAAAGTACCTCGAGCCACAAAATCAGAATTTCTTTTATGTCAGGTGAATGCCAAATTTTTAAGGCCCGTACTCCCGTGGCCTAAAATAAAAAATTTCTAGGCTCCAACAGGGCACATTTCAGGGAATTTCCCTTTAAGAGGCATAAAAATCCCCCCTGATTAAGATACATATTTTTGGTTGGAATTTTTGTCATTGATCCCCCTCTAGTATGTCACTATACACTTTGTTGGATTATTTGTGCACTTCTACTGTGCATTTGATAATAGGTCAAATTCGATAACACGTGGACGTCACAGGTGTTGAATTTCTCTGAGGGCCCAACAATTAGGCATTCACCGTGCAAAAAAGATCAAGTGATTATGTGGCTGGAGGTATATTAGACGGTCATTGGATAACAGTTTTACTGCAGGCCAGTGGAGTACAGGCCCCAAACATTAGGCATTCATTAGACAGAAAAGGCCCTTTATGCCGCTGTATTTACATAGGACAGTGACCATTCTTTGTTCTGGGTGGTGGTGGATATGTGTGGGCTGGCATGAGGAAATTCAATTAAACGTGGTCGTCACAGGTGTTGAATTCCTCCGAGATCCATGCCTCATAAATTTTTTGAAATGTGAGGTAGTTCAAACTGTCGTGAGCTAGATGAGTGCACTTATCGGTCACAATCCCCTCTGCTGCACTGAACGTCCTATCGGACAGGACACTCGACGAGGGGCAAGCCAAGAGTTCCATGGAAAATTGTGCCAGCTCTGGCCACAGGTCAAGCCTGCACACCCAGTAGTCCAGGGGTTCCTCGCTTCTCAGAGCGTCCACATCGGTCGTTAACCCAATGTAGTCGGACACCTGTCAGTCTAGGTGTTCCCTTAGGCTAGATCCGGAAGGCGGCTGTCAATGGGTTGGCTGCAAGAATGATCTCATATCCGAAGTGACCAACACATCTTTAAACCACCCTCTTCTTGCACGTGCGGTAAGATTGGTACCCGCACCTTTTTCTCTGTGGGTTGAAATTCCTCTGCCAGCACCCGCAACAGCAGAATGCAGCATCTCTCGCAGCAGGGCCTGGAAATGCTGCATTCTGCCAGCCCTCTGTGATGCTGGTAACATGTCCGCAAATTTTGTGTTTGTACAGGGGGGGGGGGGGGGGTCTAAGTACGTTGCCACCAGGTACTAGTCCTTGCCCTTTATGCTTTTTATACGGGGGTCTCTCTTGGAGCATGAAGGCCCCCATGTGCACTAAATTGGAAGCTGTGGAGCGCCCTGGCTCCTGCTCATCGCCCAGTAGAATGTCGTCCTCGGTCTGCTCCCTTTATCCACGAACAACACCAGGGGTCCCTGAAAAGTTTAAAGCCTGCTCTTCTTGCTCTTTCTCCTCCTCCTTCCCCCAGCCACCATCTTCTTCTGACTCCTCTTCAGACTCCTGCTGACTTTTTCAGATGGAGTAGCCCCCCTGGGAATTCATTTAGCATTGCGACTTCCTCATCTTCCAGCCCCTGCTCCTCGACGGCTTGATTAATGACACGATGCAATGCACGCTCCAGAAAGAAGGCGTAAGGTACGATGTCACTGATGGTGCCCTGGCTGCGACTGACCAGTTTGGTGATCTCATAAATTGGCTGCAGCAGTCACTCTGCATGCTTTGCACATGAGCAGCCACTGGCACGGTGAAAAGAAACCAAGCTCCCCAAAACCTGTCCTGCTGCAGAGTTCGTACAGGTAGCCATTAATGGCACATTGCTGCTGGAGCAGCCTATCAAGCATATACAAGGTGGAGTTCCAGCGCGTCGGGCTGTCACAAATAAGACCTCTGACAGGCAGGTGGTGTCGCCGCTGAACGTCAGGAAGGCGAGCCATGGCCGTGTAAGATATTCTAAAATGGCCTGAGATTTTTCTGGCCCGCCACAAGACATCCTGAACCCCGGGGTATTTGGCAACAAATCGCTGTACGACTAAGTTCAGGATGTGTGCCATGCACGGCACGTGTGTCATTTTGCCCTGCTTCAGCACGCTCAGCAGATTGGCACCATTTTCGCACGCCACTTTACCAACTGTCAAATTGAGCTAAGTTAGCCACTGATTGGCCTGTGACCGCAGAGCTGAAAGCAGTGCAGGACCAGTGTGGCTCTTGGTTTCCAGGCCAAACAGCCGCAGCACAGCATGGCAACGTTTCACCTGACATGTCGAATAGGTTCTGGGGAGCTTAGGGTGTGCAGCGGAAGAGGCGGTAACAGTAAAAAAGGAGGAGTAAGCCGAGGAGGAGACGGAGGATGGAGTAGGAGGAGGAGAAGAAGAGGCAGGCCTGCATGCAATCCGTAACACCAAATCCACATGGGTGCCACAGGTTGCATGCTTGACAGCCGTCAGAAGGTTCCCCCAGTGGGCAGTAAAAGTTATTTACCTTTCCTGCCCGTGTTTTCTAGACCACGTGTCTGTGGTCAGATGTATCTTGATACCGACACTGTGTGCCAGAGATACATTCACTTGCCGCTGAACATCGCCACATAGCTCTGGGATGCCCTTCTGGAAGAAATATTTCCTTCTGGGGACCTTCCATTGCGGTGTGCTAATGGAAACATATTTGTTAAAGGTAAAAGAAATACTGGGCACTCTCCCAATATATGTAGCCACACAGTTTATTAATATCAACCAAGTAATACAATGTATCTAAATTCTAAGAACAGTAACAATACACACACATTGGTATCACATAATATCCTAAAAATCCGGATGAAATATCTGCAATATTATTCTCTAAAAAATGGAATAAAAAACTGTAAAAATGAAATAAAATATGATGTTCTGAGTCCCGATAATTATCCTAAGGGTTCGGCAATACAGTCCTCCTGTTATTTTACGTCTCCATTAATATTTATAAATTCCAGAGGAGCGAACCACCACAGATTTTGCCCTGCTAGTGGAGTAACTTATTCAGTGGAGTCACAGAACCAGCACAGTTCTTAGTTACAGTGGTTAGAATGTGCGGCGTCCCGCTAGTACTCACTGTTTCGCTGCGCTGGATGGGCTCTTCAGACAATTCCACTTGAGTTGATATGCTGGTTGGTCCGGTTCGGGCCTTTGCCGCACTAGTCCCTTTTCCCCTTTATCACTCTTGTGTGCCGCTCCGTATGTTTCAGAGCCGGGACTTGTTGAGTGTACAGGCTCACCTCTTTGCGCGCTGGATCACCTTTTGGAATGGGTGCACGTGTTGTATTCCAGCTAGAATCTTATTTGCAATGCGCGTCGGGTCCTGTATTAGTCGGGGTAAATTTGGGGTCTTTGCGGTGCTTCAGCATAAGTCAGCACTATCCATTCGGGGGGGATCTTGGCACCAAACGCGTTTCGGGGTCTGTTCTCACCCCTTCCTCAGTGGTCTGTTCCCCTTCCAAAAGGAGATCCAGTGCGCAAAGAGGTGAGCCTGTACACTCAACAAGTGCCGGCTCTGAAACATACGGAGCGGCACACAAGAGTGATAAAGGGGAAAAGGGACTAGTGCGGCAAAGGCCCGAACCGGACCAACCAGCATATCAACTCAAGTGGAATTGTCTGAAGAGCCCATCCAGCGCAGCGAAACAGTGAGTACTAGCGGGACGCCGCACATTCTAACCACTGTAACTAAGAACTGTGCTGGTTCTGTGACTCCACTGAATAAGTTACTCCACTAGCAGGGCAAAATCTGTGGTGGTTCGCTCCTCTGGAATTTATAAATATTAATGGAGACGTAAAATAACAGGAGGACTGTATTGCCGAACCCTTAGGATAATTATCGGGACTCAGAACATCATATTTTATTTCATTTTTACAGTTTTTTATTCCATTTTTTAGAGAATAATACTGCAGATATTTCATCCGGATTTTTAGGATATTATGTGATACCAATGTGTGTGTATTGTTACTGTTCTTAGAATTTAGATACATTGTATTACTTGGTTGATATTAATAAACTGTGTGGCTACATATATTGGGAGAGTGTCCAGTATTTCTTTTATCATTAATTTTTACTAGAGGAAGGGTGAGACCTCTGTACTGAGAGCACCTCCTCCGTGGTCTGCACCAGACCTGTGCGTCTCCTTTCCTATATTTATATTTGTTAAAGGCCCTTAAGTCCACCAGTTTATATGGCAATAGTTGGTGGGCTAGCAGTTCCGAGAAGCCATCGGTCAGCCGTTGGGAAAGAGGGTAATCCGGCGTCATCAACTTTTTACGTTTGAACATTTGGGCCACGGAAGCCTGCATTTTGCGAGATGAACACGACGACGGCACGGTGGAAGGTGGAGTGGAGGACAAATGGGAAGAGAGAGAAGGAAAAGAGGCAGGATGTGAAGCGCTAGGAGTGTGGCTTTGTGGGTTCTGACGGTGTTGCTCCTACTGGGCTCGGTGATGGGAGGCCAGGTGCCTTCCTAATGCGGTCATCCCTAGGTGAGTGTTGGGCTTAACACGCCTTATGCGTTGATAGCACAGGCTGCAGATGGCAACACTATTGTCAGCAGTTGACACGTTAAAAAAAGTCCACACGGCTAAGCCATGTGCCGGCATCCTGGGAGCGCCAGATGTGACCATGCATAGTGTATGGCTCTCTACAGTTACATTTACAGTCTTCTTTTTTGCCTCCTGTGCACTGCGAGTTCTGCCTACTTCTTCTCCTTTTACCCCTTATCTGCTGATCTATCTCTCCCTCTGAACTCCCCTCCTCTTCCTCTCTTGTGGGCACCCACGTGACATACATCGACACGTTATCATCGTCACCTTTTACACCACTGATATTAGAGATCTCGGAGTAGGCAGCAACAGTGGGAACCTCCGTCCTTGGGCTGATCTGGGTACTGTCGCCAGACCGCTGGGTTTCGGCCGTTGCTACCTCCTCTTCCAGCTCCGATGCCAAGAATGACTGCGCATCGGTAGGGTCTTGAAATGGATGGGAAAATAATTCCTCTGACTCGAGTGAAGCGGCTATAGTGGTGGTGGTGTCTTTGGGGGTGCACACAGCAGAGAGTGAGGAGGGTGCAGATACAGAGGATGAGGAGGGTGCAGAAGGGAAAGGTGTCTGCTTTGACGCAATCGCACGCACTTTCTCCAAATTCCCACCTAGTATCCGGACTGGTGCACCTGCCCGACGCCTACCACCCCTGCGGAATGGCTTGCCTCTTCCTCTGCCTGTCATTTTTAAAATGACCCTGTGACAAAGTCCCTGTAGAAGAGCAGTATTTGTGCAAGCAGGTATATCCCAGGCCTTAATCAATATTTGGTGGAAGCCGGTATATCAATCCTCTCTATCAGGTATATAGAACCCTTAATTAGGATTTGCTGGAAGCTGGTATATCAAACCACTTAATCAACGTTTGGTGGAAGCTGGTGTATCGCAGGTCTCAATCAATATTTGGTGGAAGCCGGTATATCAATACCCTATATCAGTAATTTGTGAAAACAGGTATATAGAACTCCTTAATGTGTATTTGCTGGAAGCTGGTATATCAAACCCCTTAATCAATATTTGGTGGAAGCTGGTGTATCACAGGCCTTAATCTATATTTGGTGGAGGCCGGTATATCACTCCCCTTTATCAATATTTTGTGGAAACAGATATATAGAACCCATTAATGAGTATTTGCTGGAATCCAGTATATCAGACCCCTCAATCAATATTTGGTGGAAGCCGGTGTATCGCAGGCCTCAATCTATATTTGGTGGAAGCCGGTATATTAATACTCTCTATCGGTGTTTTGTGGAAACAGGTATATAGAACACCTTAATAAGTATTTGAAGTATTTGCTGGAAACAGATATATCAAACCCCTTAATCAATATTTGGTGGAAGCCGGTGTATAGCAGGCCTCAATCTATATTTGGTGGAAGCCGTTATATCAATCCCCTTTATCGGTATTTTGTGGAAACCAGTATATAGAACCCCATAATGAGTATTTGCTGGAAGCTGGAATATCAAACCCCTTAATACATATTTGGTGGAAGCTGGTGTATCGCAGGCCTCAATCAATATTTGGTGGAAGCCGGAATATCAATCCCCTCAATCAATATTTTGTGGAAGCTGGTGTATAACACCCCTCAATCAGTATTTTGTGGAAGCAGGCATATCAAAACCCTTAATCGGTATTTTGGGGCAACAGGTATATCACACCTGTTGCAATTATTTATTACAATAGTGTTTTTCCCTCTATCTAGCTGTGGTATCTCAGCAGAACCGCACACAACTGCTGCACAATACAATTGCACTATAATATACTTTCTATGTTAGAAGGTATATTATAGGTATATTACACCCCTCAATCAGTTTTATTTTTGGGTCAACAGGTATATCATACCAGTTGCAATTAGTTTGTCCTTCTATCTAACTGTAGTATCTCAGCAGAACCGCACACAACTGCTGCACAATACAAATGCACTATAATATACTTTCGATGTTAGAAGGTATATTATAGGTACAGTTGTGTTCAAAATAATAGCAGTCAGACATCACTACACTGATCAATCACTGTTTTTGGCAGAAATGATATTTCTACATGGCAAATAATTTACTAGCAGGTGTAGTAGAGTAATAGAAATCCAACAGTCATGACATGCATGCTGCTGATTCTGTGTAATTGAAACACTAATAGAAAGGGATATGTTCAAAATACTAGCAATTCATTCTTTGAAAAACAGGTGGCAATTATTCCCCCTATTTAAGAAAGGAAGGCAGCAAATGTTGTACTTTCTGGTTACAGTGCATTTCTCTCTTAAATTCTGAGGAAAATGGGTTATTCCAGACATTGTTCAGAAGAACAGTGTACCTTGATAAAAAAAAATTGATTGGAGAAGGGAAAACATATAAAGAAGTGCAGAAAATGATAGGCTGCTCAGCAAAAATTATTGCAAATGCTTTATAATGGCAACCAAAACCTTAAAGACGTGGAAGAAAGCGAAAAAACTACCATTCGAATGGATAGAAGAATAGCCAAAATGGTAAGGCCAACAATCAGCTCCAGGAAGATCAATGAAGGTCTAAAGTTTCCTGTGAGTACTGTTACAATTAGAATACACCTATGTGAAACCAAGCTATCTGCAAGAAGCCCCCGCAAAGTCCCACTGTTGAAAAAAAAAGACATGTGCTGAAGAGGTTACAATTTGCCAAAGAGCACATTGACTGGCCTAAAGAGAAATGGTGCAACATTTTGTGGATTGATGAAAGTAAGATTGTTCTTTTTGGGTCTAGTGGCTGGAGACAGTTTGTCAGATGACCCCCAAACACTGAATTCAAGCCATAGTACACTGTGAAGACAGTGAAGCATGGTGGCACAAGAATCATGATATGGGGATGTTTCTCATACTACGGTGTTGGGCCTATTTATCGCATACCAGGGATCATGGATCAGTTTGAATATATCAGAATACTTGAAGAGGTTATGCTGCCTTATGCTGAAGAGGAAATGCCCTTGAAATGGGTGTTCCAACAAGACAACGACCCAAAACACATCAGTAAACATGCAACATCTTGGTCCCAGACCAACAAGACTGATGTTATGGAGTGGCCAGCCCAATCCCCGGATCTTAATCCTATAGAAAACGTGTGGGGTGACATCAAAAATGCAGTTTCTGAGGCAAAACCAAGAAATAGAGAAGAACTGTGGAATGTAGTCCAATCATCCTGGGCTGGAATACCTGTTTACAGGTGCCAGAATGTCATGGTGGGGAGTGGGGGAAACTCCCCACTGTAAAATGTCACCATATACTAAGCCATAGGAAGGGGAAAGGGAGCTGGTCACCTCCTGAAGCTTCCCTAAAATATCCCTAGTCTACTGGCTGTATGAGCCGCCTTCAATGGTAAGGGGGCTCATACCCACAAACCTAGAAGTCTAGGAATCCCTTCATCACCCTCAACATCGTGACAGGGCAGAGTCTCCTGGTAATCCATCACCACGGATGAAAGGCGTCTCCAGCGGCCCAGTAGCTGACAGGGAGAAAGACAATGCAGCAACTGCACGGCAGGTAAGAACACAATGTAACAACGGAACATCAAACATTTACCTGCCGCAGCAAAGATGGAATAACCACACCAAAACAACCTGGACCCCCATGTGGACACCGAAGCAAGGTGGCTCCAGGCAAGGCTGCTAATGTCTTTAGATTTACCCCTCCGGGAAACCAATGGGACCCCCTTTCGGAGGTAACACACACAAGGGAGACGTCTTGCACACATGCAGGGACAAACACCAACAACATCCTAGACATGCAACCACAAACAAGACGTACACCAAATCTCCAACTTAAATGACACACCACACAGCAGGGAGACACTACTTAAAGGGGTATTGCACACACAGGCAAAAGGCAACAGGTTGCCGCAGACAACAGCATGCGTGGCCAGCAATTCACGGCGCACACAGCAAAACCCGTGACACTGCCACAACATGCCAAAACAGCAACATGTTGCCACTGGCAACAGCAAGCGTGGCAACATTGTCACGGTGTACATAATAGGCCATGACACTCCAACCCCTCAAAGCCCCTCCAAACAGAAAAATGGAAGCTAGTGGAGCACAAAAAACAACAGGGTGGAGGGGGGAGAAAAAAATAAAAAGTAGCAGATTCAGCGCCAGTCCAAGGAAGTCTCTACAAGACTGCCGCCAGCACCTGGAGCCACACACAGGAACCAGGGCGCCAGCCACCAAACAGCCAGAAGAGACTGCACTGAATTCTGCGTCCACCTCAGACACGGTTCGCACCAAGTCGCTGCCAGCATGCATCCCCAACCAGCGTACATCAAAGCCAGTTCAACAAAGAATGCAGCCAGCTACCACAACACAAGCGACAGAACCACTGAGACAAGGACAAGGGGAGACCAAACAAAAGTGACGTTTCACACCTACTGCAACCTCTGTTATAGAGAACCGCACTGTTAACAGGGTTCCCCTTTCACCCTCCCTCCAGAGGATAAGCATGTGCACCAGAAAATGGCAGGTGACACATGCTGTGCCCTCTTCCGAAGGCATGAATATACTGAGGAGCCTAAGTTTGACATACAGTCACGGTGGGGAGTGGAAAATCCCCACCGTACAATGTCACCATATACTAAGCCATAGGAAGGGAAAAGGGAGCTGGTCACCTCCTGAAGCTTCCCTAAAATATTCCTAGTCTCCTGGCTTTATGAGCCGCCTTCAATGGTAAGGGGGCTCATACCCACGAACCTAGAAGTCTAGGAATCCCTTCATCGTCCTCAACATCGTGACAGGGCAGAGACCTCCTGTTCATCCATCACCACGGATTAAAGGCGTCTCCAGCGGCCCAGTAGCTGACAGGGAGAAAGACAATGCAGCAACTGCATGGCAGGTAAGGACACAATGTAACAACAGAACATCAAACGCTTACCAGCCGCAGCAAAGATGGAATAACCACACCAAAACAACCTGGACCCCCATGCGGACACCGAAGCAAGATGGCTCCAGGCAAGGCTGCTAATGTCTTTAGGTTCACCCCTCCGGGAAACCAATGGGACCCCCTTTCGGAGGTAACACACACAAGGGAGACGTCTTGCACACATGCAGGGACAAACACCAACAACATCCCGGACATGCAACCACAAACAAGACGTACACCAAATCTCCAACTTAAACCCACACCATAAATGACACACCACACAGCAGGGAGACACTACTTAACCACTTCAACCCCCCTAGCTGAAACCCCCTTGATGACCAGGCCACTTTTTACACTTCTGCACTACACTACTTTCACCGTTTATTGCTCGGTCATGCAACTTACCACCCAAATTAATTTTAACTCCTTTTCTTCTCACTAATAGAGCTTTCATTTGGTGGTATTTCATTGCTGCTGACATTTTTACTTTTTTTGTTATTAATCGAAATTTAACGATTTTTTTGCAAAAAAATGACATTTTTCACTTACAGTTGTAAAGTTTTGCAAAAAAAAACGACATCCATATATAAATTTTTCGCTAAATTTATTGTTCTACATGTCTTTGATTAAAAAAAAATGTTTGGGTAAAAAGAAAATGGTTTGGGTAAAAGTTATAACGTTTACAAACTATGGTACAAAAATGTGAATTTCCGCTTTTTCAAGCAGCTCAGACTTTCTCAGCACCTGTCATGTTTCCTGAGGTTCTACAATGCCCAGACAGTACAAACACCCCACAAATGACCCCATTTCGGAAAGTAGACACCCTAAGGTATTCACTGATGGGCATAGTGAGTTCATAGAACTTTTTATTTTTTGTCACAAGTTAGCAATTTTATTTTCTTACAAAGTCTCATATTCCACTAACTTGTGACCAAAAATAAAAACTTCCATGAACTCACTATGCCCATCACAAAATACCTTGGGGTGTCTTCTTTTTTGCAGCCTAGATGCGCAAAGCGGCCCAAATTCCTTTTAGGAGGGCATTTTTAGACATTTGGATCCCAGACTTCTTCTCACGCTTTCGGGCCCCTAAAATGCCAGGGCAGTATAAATACCCCACATGTGACCCCATTTTGGAAAGAAGACACCCCAAGGTATTCCATGAGGGGCATGGCGAGTTCATAGAAATTCTTTTTTGGGGCACAAGTTAGCGGAAATTAATTTATTTTTGAATTTTCTCACAAAGTCTCCCTTTCCGCTAACTTGGGACAAAAAATAAAAACTTCCATGAACTCAATATGCCCCTCACGGAATACCTTGGGGTGTCTTCTTTCCAAAATGGGGTCACATGTGGGGTATTTATACTGCCCTGTCTAAAAAAATTTACGCATTTGGATTCCGTGAGGGGTATGGTGAGTTCATGTGAGATTTTATTTTTTGACACAAGTTAGTGGAATATGAGACTTTGTAAGAAAAAAATAAAAATAAATTTCCGCTAACTTGGGCCAAAAAAATGTCTGAATGGAGCCTTACAGGGGGGTGATCAATGACAGGGGGGTGATCACCCATATAGACTCCCTGATCACCCCCCTGTCATTGATCACCCCCCTGTCATTGATCACCCCCCTGTAAGGCTCCATTCAGACATCCGTATGCGTTTTGCGTATCCGATCCATGTATCCGTGGATCCGTAAAAATCATACGGACATCAGAATGGAGCCTTACAGGGGGGTGATCAATGACAGGGGGGTGATCAATGACAGGGGGGTGAACAGGGAGTCTATATGGGTGATCACCCCCGTCATTGATCACCCCCCTGTAAGGCTCCATTCAGACGTCCGTATGCGTTTTGCTGATCCGATCCATGTATCCGTGGATCCGTAAAAATCATACGGACGTCTGAATGGAGCCTTACAGGGGGGTGATCAATGACAGGGGGTGATCAATGACAGGGGGGTGATCAGGGAGTCTATATGGGTGATCACCCCTGTCATTGATCACCCCCCTGTAAAGGCTCCATTCAGACGTCCGTATGCGTTTTGCGGATCCGATCCATGTATCCGTGGATCCGTAAAAATCACACGGACGTCTGAATGGAGCCTTACAGGGGGGTGATCAATGACAGGGGGGTGATCAGGGGTGATCAGGGGTTCATAAGGGGTTAATAAGTGACAGGGGGGGGTGTAGTGTAGTGTAGTGGTGTTTGGTGCTACTTTACTGAGCTACCTGTGTCCTCTGGTGGTCGATCCAAACAAAAGGGACCACCAGAGGACCAGGTAGCAGGTATATTAGACGCTGTTATCAAAACAGCGTCTAATATACCTGTTAGGGGTTAAAAAAATCGCATCTCCAGCCTGCCAGTGAACGATCGCCGCTGGCAGGCTGGAGATCCACTCGCTTACCTTCCGTTCCTGTGAACGCGCGCGCCTGTGTGCGCGCATTCACAGGAAATCTCGGCTATCGCGAGATGACGCACAGAAGCGTCCAGGAGGAATGAATCAACCACCTTCCGCGTTAGGCGGTCCGGAGGTGGTTAAAGGGGTATTGCACACACAGGCAAAAGGCAACAGGTTGCCGCAGACAACAGCATGCGTAGCCAGCAATTCACGGCGCACACAGCAAAACCCGTGACACTGCCACAACATGCCAAAACAGCAACATGTTGCCACCGGCAACAGCAAGCGTGGCAACAGTGTCACGGTGTACATCATAGGCTGTGACACAGAAGTTGGTTGACTCCATGCAACACAAATGTACAGCAGTTCTCAGAAAAAGTGGTTATACAACTAAATATTAGTTAAGTCAGTTTATATAGTGAACGTTTGAGTTTGTAAAGAAGAATACAAACACTGCTACAACACAAATTTGATATATTTTTCGCCATGTTTTGATTTGGAATAGAATATGTAGTGCTCCTAATGCATTTGTGTGTATGGAAATAAAAGCTATTAGAAGGACTTTGAGCTTTATTCACTTTTTTAAACACTGCTATTATTTTGAACACAACTGTATATCCCACCCCTCAGTTGTTGTTTTTTTGCGGGGGGGGGGGGGGGGCAACAGGTATATCACACTAGCTGCAATTAGTTATTCCAATAGCGTTTGTCCCTCTATCTAGCTGCGGTATCTCAGCAGATCCGCACACAACTGCTGCACAATACAAATGCACTATAATATACTTTCTATGTTAGAAGGTATATTAAAGGTATATCACACCCCTCAATCAGTTTTTTTTTGGGGGGGAAACAGGTATATCACACCAGTTGCAATTAGTTATTCCAATAGCTTTTGTCCCTCTATATAGCTGCGGTATCTCAGCAGAACCAGACACAACAGCTGCACAATACAAATGCACTATAATATACTTTCTATGTTAGAAAGTATATTATAAGTATATCGCACCCCTCTGTGTATCACACCTATCGATAGCACACCCATACCAGTCCTTAAAAGGACTTTTGTGGCCCTATTAGCTAACTTTTGGTGTCCCTAAAAGTCTGTCCCTGCTCCACACAGCAACCTCTCCCTACACCGGCAAAAAAGAGAATGTAAAATGGCTGCCAGAACGGGTCTATGTATAAGGTAGGGGGTATGTCCATGTGCTGAAACATCTCAATTGGCTGTCCTGTCCCACCTGATGGATGTGTCATGGGTCAAAGTTCGGCACAATCCAAAAGAATATGGCGCCGGCGGACATCGCCATATGTTTGCATGTTTGTCAAACTGCAAACGAGCAAAGTTCACCACGAATCGCAAGGCCATCTCTATATACAACCACCCATTCACTCGGTCACATAACAAATATCAAAATAAAATAACCAGCAGGGTTGGATTTCTTGGGATTCTGCGACCCCACAAATTTCTAATGCTGCACTGCCTCTCTGTGATCCTTGGTTGCATGACAGCTGTTGCATCTAAGATCGCTCTTTAGCCCCAGCCTAACACACATGAATATTGCACCAAACAGAACTGTTTTGAATTTATTTGAATGTACTACTTTTTGGGTTAGCTGCTTCTTTTTTTTATCTTTCATGTATATTTTCTACCTAATTTTTATTTTTATATATGTACCCATTTATAATATCCTCTGATCAATATAGACCATAGACCTATTGAGACCAACTTAGACTGTATCAAACAGAGGTGCCCATCCTCATTGGAAATTAACTATGTATACACTTTCCCCTGGTAACATGCGATGCACTCCAGAGAGGAATGCAACCACTCTCTATACCCACTACCAGTGCATTCCAAGTTGGAACGCTACCACGATACGTCACCGGAAGTCTCGGCATGTGAGTTCCACGGTGGAATGCACAGAGATTTATCCATAGTGACCAGAGACCACACCCCTGGTGACGTCAATTCCGGTGCCGCATTCCAGCATGGCAATTTTAAACATTATCAGATCAACCATGTGTATCTAAGCCTTATAAGCATGTAGGATGTTACTATGTGTTGTTGTTTACATTGATCTGCTCCCGAGGAAGGGGGTATTGCTTAGAAGCCCCCGAAACGCGCTGATCCATATATTATCTTTATAAAGAGATTTACCTCAAGCCTTTTGAAGATTGTGCTGCCTTCGGTCTCCAACATTCTACATGCGATCCTGGCCAGGGGGGTTAAATGTCTCAGGTGTCTTGAGCTTATCCTGCTGACCAGACCCCAGCAAAGCAAGTGGATACCATTATTTAACTTATCATTTATTTATTTGCTTATTGTGGGGTTTAGTTCTGGTAGGTAGGGTAAGCAGGCGTAGTACAGAGGCAATATACAAGGCGATAAATACAAAATAAGTTCTTAACTCAAAACGTCATTGTTTATTCACACTGGGCAGGCACCAAAAGGTGGAACACACAGTGATAGAGATTTCAGCTGATATTCCAGTAATGTCGGACATCATTCACACCACAACGAACATGTTTACAGCTTGGACCGCATGACTTTTTATGGCACAACACCATCTAGATTACTAGTAGGAAGTCTTGTTCAGTCTTTTGACTTGATAAAGGGGTCCGTAGAACCCCGAAACGCATTGTCTCCCAGTAAACTTCATGACATTCTACATATGGTTGTGATCCTGCGCCTTATGTCTACATGCTCACTTGACTCTTATGGTCCAGTGGAGCTCCAGTACAATTGTTCACCCAGTTGGCGGTCTGGCCCCTGCCTAAGGAGATTTTGGACAGAATCAGCAGCACCAACCAGTTACCAGTTACTTCTCCAGTTGGCCTTCATTGTGGTTGCGCCCAATATTGGTGCAATCTGAACAGGTGAGCATAATTAACCTGCCTTTGTTTGGAGGACACTGTTTATTCGACATACTCACTCTATGAGCGCCATTCCCTACCCGTGGCCATTATTTGCTATTCACACTTGAGGCAATTGCACAAAACAGCACGTAACTTTGCAGTCTTGGTGTTAATTCACACACAATGGAAAGTTCATATAAAACAAGTCACCTTGCTGGCATTTATGCCTCCAGTAGTCCAAAGCAGGCTTTAGGGGCCTGTTTCCCCAGCATGCAGCTCTCAGCACGGCACCAAGCCTCTGATCCCAAAACAGAGACTTCTCTGCTGAGCCCAGCTGCCTATTTAAGGACAGCCAGGTGCTGCCAAAACCCGGACCGACACTTAAACTCCGGTCCGGTATTTGTCCTCACCTGGCTGGAAACCAGCCCAGCCGCACATGCTGGGAGGAAAATACTTACCTTTCCAGACACAACCTCTAACTGTGTAACATAACCCCTTTGTTCAACCCTGAGGGGGTGGACACATGCCAGACAATGCACCCAGGGCAGGGAATCCGCATTTCTCTGCAACCGGCCTGCACTGTGTTCTACTGAGAACATAAAGATCTGCAGAAACAAAAACCATCTGGTGACCCGGGCCTTCCTGTCTTTGGCCTGGCTCATCCACTTGAGAGGGGAGTGGTCGGTCACCAGGCGAAACTTTCTCCCCAACAAATAGTAGCGGAGAGACTCGAGTGCCCACTTGATAACCAGGCACTCTATCTCCACTATAATGTACCTGCTTTCGGCTGGGGTGATCTTGCAGCTTAGGAAGACAACGGATGCTTCTCCCTGTTGACTTCCTGAGACAGTACAGCACCAAGGCCTTCTTCGGAGGCATCCATTTGTACCACGAACTACCTCTTGAAGTCGGGCGTCACCAAAACCAGTGACCCACACAGGGCCGACTTCAAAGCGGCAAAAGCCTCTTCCACCCGATCATCCCAGCGAACCATCACTGATTTTCGCCCCTTCAAGAGCCCTGTCAATGGCGTGGCTAGAGTAGCAAAGTGGGGAGCAAACCTCATGTAATAGCCCACCATTTCCAGGAATTACTTTATTTGCGTAGTGGTGACAGGTCGGGGCCAATTCCGTATATTTTGTTCACTTGGGGTTTGATGACTCTGCGCCCAATGACATACCCCAGGTACTTAGCCTCTTCTAACCCTATTGCAAATTTTCGGGGTTAGCGGTTAGGCCAGCTTTCCGAAGGGAGTACACTACAGCCTGCACTTTGGGTAGGTGACTTTCCCAGTCGGTACTGTGGATGACAATATCGTCCAGGTAAGCCAAAGCGTACTGACGATGTAGACGAAGCACAATGTCCATTAGTGGCTAAAAAATAGCGGGGGTGCCATGCAGACCAAATGGTAAGACCTTATATTGATACAGCCCCTCAGGCGTGATGAAGGTAGTTTTCTCTTCGGCAGCCTCTGTTAAGGGCACCTGCCAGTACCCTTTCGTGAGGTTCAAAACAGAAAAATACCAGGCTTGTCCTAACCTCTCAATGAGCTTATCCACCCGGGGCATGGGATACGTATCGAATTTGGAAACCTCATTAAGTTTTCGAAAGTAGTTACAAAACTGCAACATCCCATCTGGCTTGGGTATCAATACTATAGGACTGGCCCACTGACTTTTGGACTCCTCAATGACGTCTAGCTGCAAAATTAGCTGCACCTCCTCCAATATGGCTTGTCGACGAGCCTCGAAAACCCAGTATGGATTTAATCAAACTTTTACCTGAGGCTCAATGACAATGTCATTCTGGATTATGGAAGTGCATCCAGGGAGGTCCGAGAACACATCAGTGTTCCAACTAACGAACTCCCTGGCCTCCTGAGTCTGTTTAGAGGTGAGGCTGTCAGCAATTTTTACTGTGGCAGCTGCCTCTCTTTCATCAGACAGAGAGGCCGGTATCTCTTCTCCTAGAAAACCCGGACACAGACTGTCTTCTGTACAGGTTTCCCTATCTTTCCACGGTTTCAGTAAATTCACAGGGCAAACCTGCTCTTGCTTTCGCCGCCCTGGCGGGTGTACCTTGTAGTCTACATCTCCAATTTTCTCGAGTACTTCGTAGGGCCCATGCAACCTATCCAGGAACTTACTGTCCACGGTCAGCACCAGAACCAAAACCTGATCACCCGGGTTAAAGATCCAGACCCGAGCCTGCTTATTATAGACCCGACTCTGGGCTCGCTTAGCTGCCTCCATATGCTCCCTAACAAGAGGCAACACTGTCTCTATCCGATCTTGCATCTGGTTAACTAAATTACACTTTTATGTGGAATGGGTTGTTGTTCCCACGCCACTTTGGCCACGTCTAAGAGACCACGAGGGTGTCTGCCATATAGCAGTTTGAAGGGCGAGAACCCAGTAGAGGCCTGGGGTACCTCTCGACAGAAGGAGGTCCCAGTCCTTCCCATCTTTAGAATGGGGAAACACTGACCCTGCTCCAGGTTGTTGTGGTTCACCATCTACTATTAACACATTTTCCCAGGCACGAGATAGGGTGGGTCCCGACATTGGGCAGTACCAAAATTATCCCCGGAGACATTGAGGTCTGCCAATTCAGGACCCGATGGCAAGTCCTCCACGTCTCCCACCATCACACTTAGCTGGGTTGTCTCCCCCTCTTCCACCGAAGTGATGGTAACCCCCACCGCTGGCCAGGTTCCCAGGGTTCTGGTCTCCTCTACCCCCTCAGCCAGGCCACTCTGCTAGGGTTACCCCTGTCTCATGGGTATCAGTCAGTCTCATAGCAGGCGGTAGTGCTGGGAAGCCCAGGAAGTCTCTCCCTATTATAAGTTCATAGTGTAAATTTGGGGCAACTGCCACTTTGTGAGTCCATCTGCCAGCCCCTGTGGTTAGAGACACCAGGGCAGTGGGATAGTCTTTTAATTCTCCATGGATGCACAAAACTCTGACTTTCCGGCCAGTATACTCCGCTGACCGTACCAGGGGAGCCCTTAATAGAGACAACAGACTCCCTGAGTCCAGCAGAGCCTCCGCTGGAGTATCTCCTACCTCCACCTGGCACAGGTGGTTTAGAGTTTTTGGGGTACCTGCTGCAAACAGCTTCCTGGCATATAGCGAGTGACGGTAGCCATAGTTAATATCCATGGATTCCACAGGATGTGGACAGTCAGCTCTTACATGGCCAGGCTCCTAACACCGCCAACCAACAAGAATAAACTGAGATTAATACCTAACTAATAATCTCAGTTTATTCTTGTTGGTTGGTGTATTCATGTACACTGAGTGGGTTTTTACTTACTCTTTCCGGGTTTATTTAACATAGTATATTTAATTACCGTTTATGTGTATGTCTATGTTTTGTGTAACCTACTTGTAATAATCCTAACACTGCCAGCAGACTATCGGAGCCAGGTCCGTAGAGGGTACACACCGGGTGGGTTTGGTTGGAACAAGTCGCCGGGTCTGGGATGGAGATTTACGCGGGTTGACTGCCCCCCTCCCAAAAGAATCCCCTGTAACAGTCTTAGTAGCCTCGTAGCACTCCACCAGGTCCACCATTTCTAGGGCGTTGCCAGCAGATACCTGGCCGATCCAGTGCTGGAGATGGGGTGGCAGAGCCCTCCAGAACATATCAGCCAATAGTCTATCCAGCATAGCCATGGGACTCAGCACATCAGGCTGTAGTCATTTCTTGCAAGAGGTGGAGTAAGTCATAATACTGTGTCCTCGCAGGCTCAGCATGCCTAAACCCCCACTGATGTACCCGCTGGGCACAGACCAACACATTCACTCTCAGTCATGCCAAAATTTCACTCTTTAATTTTTGGTAGTCGACAGCTTGATCATCCGCTGGGAATCGGATGCCAGGAATGGAGCGACAATCTCAGCCAACTGGTCACAAGCCTGATACCGACTCAATATGCGGATAAACTTCGTCATTTTTTTTCATCTGAACACATGATTCCTACCTGCTTCTTGCTTGTGGGCCAATGTCTCATTGGCCCACAAGCAACTTAAACAGGGAGGAATCATGACTTCAGATGGAAAAAAATGACAAATATTCGAAAAAACTAATATATAGCACTATATTCAATATAGTGCTATATATTATTTCTTTTTAATATTCATCATTTTTTTCCATCTGAAGTCATGATTCCTCCCTGCTTAAGTTGCTTGTAAGCCAATGACTCATTGGCCCACAAGCAAAAAGCACGGAGGAATCATGTGTTAAGATGAAAAAAAATTATGAATATTCGATATAACGAATATATAACACTATATTCTAAATATTTGCGAATTCTCAAAGTGGCGATATTCACGATAAAAGTTTGATTTTCGAATATTCGTGCTCAACACTACTCGATATCTCTACATATTCAGTGTCTCCATCTAGTCCTGAAAACAACTTTACCTAGAACTCTTTTTTAGATCATGTATCCCCCAACACCCCAAAAGGGTACTCCTGCCCCGCCCAGCCAGGCAGATTTTGACCAGTTTTTTAACCATGATTCGTCAAACAGACTCCCCACGCCTGTAAGCACTCCATCAACATCCCGATCCTAAAAAATCACTCACTTTTACACTCTCGAACATAAAAAAAAAGGTTAAACACAGATCTAGAGGATGCAGGGGAGGTAGGAATAGATGCACCTCTGCATAAATCCAAACCAAAACATTGAACAAGGATTCGAAAGAATCAGAGAGAGAGATCTGTATTTTCAATGTATCCAATCATATACTTGCACAAAATGAAATAGAACTTCTCACCAAAGGTCTCTCTTTCTGCCCCACCAACCAACCTGACTTATTTCAACTGTTCGTTGACCTCAATAAGTTCATCCCCAAACTCACTCTCCATCCACAGACAGTTCCTAATGTAAACATCAATAGTACCAATGCCATACACGCCCCCATGGATCTTCCTGTCCCTGGTGCCGTGTAATCGGAACCCCCTATCACCCCTATCTCATCCAATATGAAAATTAGATCCTCCTTTTATTCCCTAGAAAGTAGGGGCCCTCACATTGAGAGCTTTTATAACATGGTCATGGCCAACTTTAGGGAGACTGTCTGTTCAACATCCACCACAGAGGATACAAACAATTTGAACTCTAACCTACAAAAAGCTCTGAACTCTCTGACCAAAAATAGGGACATCGTCATTAAAAGTGCGGGTGGTGGGATTATAGTCATAGACGCAACATACTACAAATCCGAATCCCCCCGCATTCTGTCAGATAGTGTGTACTATAAACCATTAACATATGACCCTACCAATCGATACAAAAAGGAATTAGTTGACCTTATAGACAACGGTTTCAGCACCGGAGTCATTCGTGAAAAAGAACCTTTTAAAAAACACTCCACCCTTTCATAGCAATATTTTATTTCCTACTAAAGATCAAAAAATAATTAACCAAGCCCCCAGGAGACCCATTATATCTGGCGTTGGATCCGTTAATTCGACCCTCTCAGATTACATAGATAGTATCTTACAAAGATACGTATTCGAACTGCCCTCATCTCATCACCACTCTCGAGACATTTAATTGGAAAGAAGGTTACCGTTGGACTACTTTGGATGTGTGCTCATTGTACAGCAATATAACCTATACCTTAGGTTTAACATCAATAGAAAAAATATTACGTTCAGACCTTTGTCAACCAAAATAATAACAACGACTGGAATCTAGAATTTACGTTAGAACAGCACCCTACCGAAGCAATTTTTCCTCATCTACATTTGAGAATAATTAACAAAATTACCACCAAAACACACTTTAAAAAGGTGGATACATGATTTAAACAGTTGTCACCATCATAGATGGAAAAACAATATCCCATATAGTCAAATGAAGAGGATTAGAATAAATTGCTTGGATGATAAAATAATGAAGGAACAATTAGATATTCTAAAGAAAAGATTTAAGGATAAGGTTTTCCTACGAAACTAATACAGAAATCAGAAAAAATAATTTTGACAGAAAGTCAGAGAGAAAGTTTGAAAAGCAAAAAGAGACAAGAGAAAAGTCTAAAACATTAAATTTTCAGTCTGGTTACACGTTACAATATGAAACATATGAAGATAACAAAGATCCTGAATAAACACTGGAAAGTTTTATTGAAAGATCCCATTTTAGGGAAAAATATTCCAAAAGTTCCCACCCTAACCTTCTGGAAAGCCCGGACATTAAAAAATCTACTAGCACCTTCTTGTCTGAAATTAACGAAAGGTCACCATAGCCGAGGGCCCTCAGAGAGTAAAAGCATAATTAGACCAGGGTCCTTCAAATGCGAGATAAAGAGGTGAAAATGTTGTAATATCATTAATTGTGGTATTACAGTGGTACTACCATCCCCTAGAGAACCCATCCCATTACGTCACAGTATGAACTGTGGCAACTCTGATGTTATTTACTTAATTTATTGCCCCTGCAATTTAATTTATATTGGCTGCACAACCCAAACTTTACGGGAACGGGTGAAAAAACACAGATCTAATATTAAACGTAACGTCGGCATCTGACATTTTGCAGTATATCATGTAGGGGACCCCCCTCGAATGGATCCCTCAATCCTACCAGACCCTATGCAGGAAATAAATGTTCTGGATTTACCAGCTGAACACTCTAGTACCATTTGGTCTTAATGAATCACTCGAGCATGTGAATTATAAAAAATGATTTATTACCCAGCCGAGTATTCATATATTCACCCCTCCGTTGACTCATTCTTTTAATGATTTATCCATCTATATATGTATTTACTATCTATTATGTGTACGGTTAATTTTATAGAGAATTTTATACCGAATTCCTTTAATAGTCTATCTATGTATGTATTTACTATTTATCACGTGTGTGGTTAATTTAATACAGAATTATATACAGAATTCACTAAACTATTCCTTTAATAATTTATCCATTTATATATGTATTATTTAATTATGGATTACGTATGCGGTTAATTTTATATAGAGTTTTTAGAGAACTAATATAATATAATATAATTGTATCGCTAAGGAGTAGAAACAGACATATATAAGGGAACCAAATGTCTCTCTTTTACATAACTACTCTTTTAACGACCCATTCCATTCATTTTTTAACTATTACATTTTATACAAAATAGTTTTTTCTTAGGAGGTGAAACCATGTAGGTGATTAATAGAGACTTTAACCACAAATTCTTATAATCATGTATTCAATTTATTTATGTATTCATTCATTTCTTATTGTATTTATTGTGTATACACGTATACAATTTTATAAATTTTTATACATATATATGGAGAATTTGGTGTCTATTCTATCCGATTAGTCCGATTCGTTTATGGGGTAATATTTAAAATCCTATATTAATTATACATAGATTATTTATTTATTTAATTATTTAATTTATTTATTTGAATGTACTACTTTTTGGGTTGGCTACTTCTTATTTTTATCTTTCATGTATATTTTCAAATTTTTATTTTTATATATGTACCCATTTATAATATCCTATGATCAATATAGACCATAGAGCTATTGAGACCAACTTAAACTTAATCAAACAGAGGTGCCCATCCTCATTGGAAATAAACTATGTATACACTTTCCCCCGGTCACATGCGATGCGCTCCAGAAAGGAATGCAACCGCTCTCTATACCCACTACCGGTGCGTTCCAGGTTGGAACACAACCGCTCTTCCCCCTGTGAGTGCGATACATCACTTCCGGTGACGTCACCAGAAGTTGCGGCACATGCATTCCAGGGTGGAAGGCACAGAGGTTTATTACTTGTTGCGGTCCACAGTGACCAGAGACCCCCCCCCCCCCCCCGGTGATGTCACTTCCGGTGCCGCATTCCAGCACGCCAATTTTAAACATTATCAGACCAACCATGTGTATATAAGCATGTAAGTTGTTACTATGTGTTGTTGTTTACATTGATCTTCTCCTGAGAAAGCCCCCGAAGTGTGTTGAGCCATATATTATCTTAATAAAGAGATTGACCTAAAGCCTTTTCAAGATTGAGCTTCCTTCGGTCTCCAACATTCTACATAAGATCCTTCTAAATGTCTCAGGTGTCTTGAGCTTATCCTGCTGACAGCCCCCCAGCAAAGTGAGTGGATACCATTATTTGATTTATCATTTAATTATTTGCTTCTCTACAGATCATTTTACTTAATGATGACTTTATCCATTATCTCCTTTTAACTTTTTTTCATTTTTTATTGTATTATAATGTAATCCTTATATACTTACCTATCTGTAGACCATCCCATAGTGGACCTGTTTACACTTATCATTTGGACATTTTACACTCTGGTGTGTGAATTTATTCCGAACGGTTATTTAGTTTCAATAATGGTTACATGGGGAGTGGCGCTACCTCTCTGCACCTGCTGATTCCTACAAATCAGCATTAAATAGCGGAAATAAGTCTGCGGAATATTCCACCTTCCACCACCGCCACATTCTTTTTGTGCTCACTCTTTTATACGATTAAGTGTTCAGCACTCACTAACGCTATTTTCAGCGGCCTTCCCCCACTCCAATCTTACACCCACATTCTTTCTTGGATATTATCTTTCTCCCCATCCATCATTGCTGGCGCCCAAAGTTTACACACTTTCTTTAAGGGATTCCACTTTTCCCTTGAGGATTTGTTTAACCTCCTCCCTTTTTTCTTTCTATTTATTTATATCAATATTGTAGGCCAGGGATCAGCAACCATCTACATTCCAGCGGCTGTGACACTACAACTCCCAGCATGCGCACTTACTTGGCTGTTCTTGTAACTCCCTCAGAAGTGAAAGGATTCTGGGAATTGTAGTTTCAGAGCAGCTGGAGTGCCGGAGGTTACTAATTCCTGGTGTAGGCCATCAATACTGTTCATGGGGGTCTGAACTCCAGGTCCTTTAATAATCATCAGTGTAAAAGGAGCCGAACGTTTCTGCAAGTCATGCCCCCCATTTTTTTGTTTGCACAGACACAATGGCTCAATCCATATAACAGCTGTGCCGAACACTGCATCTTGTCCTGTTTAAGTGAAAAAGCAGAGATACAGCCAAATGTACATGGATGAAGAATTCATAGGAGTGCCATGGTTCCTTCAGAGTGAAGATCAGTATTTTTTTATCTAAATTTCCGTGAATATGCTACCCAGGAAGCGAGATGATAAATTGACGGATGCAGCAATGTAGAGGGAGTGGGGAAAGGGGACGACATTACCTGCAGCTCTATGAAAAGTCACAGATAACACAATGATAACTCTCTGAGTACAGATAATGAAGCAGATGTTACTTGCAGTCCTATGTAAAACCACAGATAGCACAATGATAACTCTCCATATGCAGATATTGTAGTAGATTTTACCTGCAGTCCTATGTAGCACCATAGAAAACACAATGATAAGACTCTCAGGGCAGATAATGTAGCAGATGTTGCCTTTACTCCTATATAACACAACAGATAACACAGTGATCTCTGTGAGTACAGATATTAGATGTCATCTGCTGTGCTATTAAACAACACAGATAACACTGTGTTATTTCTGAGTACAGAGCGTACATGTCACTTGCAGTCCTATGTAACACCACAGATAGCTCAGTGTTCACTGACTCAGTACAGATAACACAGTGTTCACTCTCTCTGTACAGATAACACAGTGATAACTCTCTCAGTACAGATAGTTGCCCATCTGAAGAGTCCTCACTGCAGGGGCAGGGCCTCCTGAGACTCTGGCCAATGCTCTGGCTCCTTTACAAGCTGCATCTTGATATGGACCTCAGAGATGGAGGGAAGGGGCCTGCGGGGCCTGACCTGACCGCTGCCTGGCTCCTATTATCAATAGACTCCTCTGTCTAGCGCAGCGCTGGACAGAGGGGTCGGATGGTGTCTCAGTCCTCAGTGTCCCCAGTCAATCAGTCATGTCTGTATGTTTTTGAATGTGACTGGGCCTGCTGCTTTTGCCCTATGTGTAAATAATAGCTAGTCTTGCACTGCCTGGCTGGTGCCCAGGCCTAGGCCTAGTAGCCCAGGCTCCCTGACGGTGCGCATCCCGTACCAGTGTTACGTCTGCTACAGAGCTAGTTATGCCCCTAGTAGTCAACATTGCTAAACTCTTATATCAACAACTAATAAATTGATGCTGTCATCTAAATAGAGCCTGCTACCATGAAATGCTGTGCAGTCTGCAGGCAGCATGTTATAGAGCAGGAGAAGCTGAGCAGATTGATATATAGTTTATGAGAAAAGCTTCAGTAAAATTTGTAATGTTTTTAATTTACATATCTGTTCAAGAGCCCAAGTGTGTGGTCTTGAGTGACTGACACCTATGTACACACAATGCTACACGGAGGGCTGTCAGTCACTGATAGGACAGCCCCCTGAACAACTGACGTCAGCAAGAGCTGAGATTTAAATGTATAAATAACAAGTTTTACTTTTCTTCTGCTCTTCTGTGACATTTTTTCTTTTTATTAGGCTCTAGTAAAGAAGAAAAGTAAGTATATGTCCTTCCTTAAAGGGGTTTTAATCTAAGGCCTGACAATGTACAGAGGACCACCCAAGCCTATGCTTGGTAAGGCATGGTGCACCCCAATAGGAAATAAGTCCAGAGAGTCAGGGTCTGCAGTAAACCTGTGTGCTTCTTTACTGAAGAAATTCAGGTGCAAAACAATACAGGTGAGGCATAGGGCTGGCTACTCCAGTCTCCTCCCTTGCAGAAGAAGGGTTTGATGATGAGGAAAGGCCTGAGCTGTCTCTCTGTCTTTCAGAAGGCTGGTACCCTGACAGAAGGCTTGAAGCCCGCGGTCTGTAGTTCAGTAGTTTGTGTGGCTCCATCGTCACAGGGCTGGTCACCCATGGTCTGTGGCTCAGCGGCCCCCTCTCAGCGGCTTTTTCTGGTCACTTATGCAGACTGGCAAAGTCTCCCCCCCCAAGCACTGGTCCCTAACTGCAGAACACTATGGGCTCTGACAGCCCTTTTTATATACAGTTTCTTGCTAAACTAGAACCTTCTAGTGGGAAGGGTGGAGTGGAGAAACTCAACACAAAGTTACAATGTAGCAACTTTCATCTCTCATAGACTTGCATTCGAGCTTCAATGATACTAAATGGCAAAAACACAGCAGTTTTTCCAGACACAAACAGGTTTTCAGACATAGCAACATAGCTAAACCAGACATTCAAAAGGTCAGTCTGGTTTCGGTGGTAAACAGTGATGGCCAGTTACGCAGTGTTCGCCGACGAACACATGCTATCTGCCATCCTCACTCCCAAGTCCGGCGCTGCAAAGGTAAGTCCTTACCTGTGCCTGCGCCGCAAGACGCTCTGAAACACATGTGATAACCGGGAGCAGGTAGTTCCGGGAACAGCCTTTATCAGGCTGTTCTCGGAACTGCCTGCTCCCGGTGACCGCATGTGTTTCAGAGCGGCTCGCGGAGCAGGCACAGGTAAGGACTTACCTCTGCATCGCCGGACTTGGGAGTGAAGATGGCAGATAGGATGTGTTCGTCGGCGAACACTGCGAACTGGCCATCACTGGTAGTAAACAACAGTCTAGCCTTTTCCTTCGAAAAGATGCTCTTCTTTAAACCCTATGGTAGCTGTGGAAAATTATCAGCTTCTCATTCAAAGTCCCAA